>NC_056730.1:381487891-381517891 GCF_019279795.1 Protopterus annectens
ATTCATAAAACTACAGAACAATCTACATAGACAGCAAAACAGTAAATTCGCAAAATGCGCCGATCGAACAAAGCAACCAACAAATACTGTCCCATTCACGCGGACTTTAGAACAACGTGGGTTTCAGCATACAACTTACAAATGCAAACAACAAATAAAATATTAATTTGAGCATGCCCCTAGCTTCCGACTTGAGAATAAGGATGCCAATTACACAAAAAAAACAAACGGAGCACACAAATATAAAAAAAATCACAAGTACATAAATAATAAACTAAAAAATCTACAATACTAAAAATTAAACAAAGAGTGCCACACTGCTGAGCATTAAGTCGACTAATGTGTGCATAACGACAAATATCAATGCTAGGGACACATGGACATTTAAAATTACATTTATAACTTACCTTATTTACTGAAGTTTTCCAACGCTTGAGAAAAAGCTTCCAACAAGTCCTTCACAGAAAATGGAGCCGATAGCAGTCACTTCGCTAAAAAAGAAGTTCCACACAGCAGCTACGTTTTATTAGGGTAATAGTGGGCTGGCCAAGGCAGCAATGACATCACAATGTGGGAGGATCACTGGAGCTTCAATGCAGCATGGAAATAAGGCAGAGTTTACGTCACTTTGGGGGTGGAAACCTCCAGGGATTGACTTGAGGAGCTGTGGCAGATGTGACATCATTATTTAAGAGACAAGTAGACATTTTTATTTTGGGTTAGAAAATGGAAACGCAAATAGTACGGAGATTTAGGAAGCTCAGATTTAAAACTGTTTTGATCACTTTATTTTAAAGCTGTAGTTTTTTTTTTTTTTTTTTTTTTGCCTGTAGCACATAAGGGGGACTTAAGGAAACAGCAGATAGAGCAATTGGATTTAACATCCCATTGTTTTCCTTTAAAATAATACCGTAGGACAGGTCTGATTTCAAAGAAAAATACCTAATTAATCTTTACTAGCTTTAACCATTCCTACAAGAAATTACAGTGCTAAAACTTACACATGAGCATAAGGCAGAGTGCTGATAAGTTGGATGTCCAAAGTCAAAATGCTTTCAGGTCTCTTGTGAGAAATAGTATTTAAACATTACTAACAAACATGTCTCTAAGGCCCTCCAAAAATTACATCATTTTTTGACACTTAGGTTTTCCCAGTATTCATATCGCATCATCTTAACACCTGGTCTGAGTTCTCAGGCCACAAACTGCATTATTTAGCAATCTGACACCTGCACAGAAACTTATAACAATACAAGGCATTTCACATGTATATTCTAACAGAAACTAGAGCAATAAAGCACCTTCCACATATAAATTCTGGTCATAAACTTTAGCCTTAAAACAATGGGCATGAAACCTTCATCCAGCCGCACTGGAGCCAAATTCTAATATGAAAGGATCACAACATGCTTCACTGGGCCAGTAAAGTCCAAAGTTGTCACATATTTTGCAGTTTCACATTTCACAGTAATCTTTTACACTCAAGAAAACATGCCTGTATTTTTCATTTATTTACAAATTCCAGAATTATATATCATATTATATATATTATATATATATTATATATTAGAATTCTATTTGACTAGGCTGGCAGCCTTCGCCCATCTCTCCCCAATCGTCACAGCACCTATATCCAAAAAATAAATCAGTTATAGAACAACTGATTATAACAGTTTAACAAAAACATCACTAGTATAAACTGGTGAAATTAATATGTTTCAGATGATTCTGATTATGCTTACACCATAATTCAAAGCATCCTTACAGAAAGTTTAAAGTCCACTGCTACAATAAGACTTAACATTTTTAAGAATAAATTTCCTCATTGGTGGAATTCTGAGTTAATTAATATCTGTAATAAGAAGAAAAGAGAGGTTTCCCCTTTCAAGAGACTCAGAAGCAGTTTTAACAAAAGAAAACTGATGGTTATTGCTAAGGAATTGAAAAGCAAAATTCCAAATGAGAAAGAACCATTTGAGAGAAAATTAGCATTAGATACAACTAAAAGAAAGAAAAAAAAAAAAAAACAATAAATTCATATGTAAAACAAGTAATGAGAAACATAACGTGGCCACAATAACTCTTTAGTCACTGATACGAGGTTTACAGTTAAAATGTCGACATTCAGGTGCACGACAGCCTTCTCCTTGTACATGGTAGGAGTGACAGTCGGAATCTTGACATTCATGTGTACGTCCGTTCAGAAGGACGTACACAGGGTAGAGACTCAAAGCTTGGTTGGCAATGGGAGTTTCTAACATTAAGATCAACAGAAAGTTGTCGATCTTGTTGCGTCGACCATACAACCTACTTAATATGTATAAGTCGATGATATTCATCATGGAAATCACCGTCTGTGGATGTGATTTTCGTTCTTTTGATAGTAAACCCTGATACGATAATAACTGCCAAAGAATCCAATAATTTTCCTTATCTACTGGCAGCACTAGTGACAGAAATTTAGAAGTTAATATTTTTTTAAGAGACGGTTTACCATTTATATCACTGGATACTATTATGAGATCAATAAGGAAAGTAAAGAAAACAACATCTATGGGACCTGATACCATATCTACTATACTGTTATATAATTTAAAGAATATTCCTGTACCAATATTGAAACATTTTTAATAACTTTTAATACAACTTATTACATATAGGAATAGTGCTAAGTGCTCAGAATATCTTGCACATTGCATCTATATATAAAAAAGGAAGCAGGGATGATATTAAGATATACAGGCCAATCAGGTTAAATCTATCCTTGGGAAATACTTTGAAAGATGTCTCTTGGAATTAATGAATAATAGCAACACAGTGTCAGTTTGAAACATTAACCAGCATGGGTTTACAAAGGGCAGATCAACTTTTACAAATCTTGTTAAATTTTATAATCAAATCACAGTGGCAAATTATGTGGATCTGTCATCTGGCTTAATATTTTTGGACATCGCCAAAGCTTTTGATTTCTTATCCTTTAAATAATGCACACAGTAATCTATATATTATAACATGGATAACTTCCTCGTTAATTGAACTTTCACAAGCTGTTAACATTAATGGCACCAGACCAGATTATCTTCCAGTCATTCTAGGAGTCCCACAAGGCTCTTTTTTGGAGGTCTATATTTAAAACTCGAAAGCCCTAGTAACTGAATACATAAACACCGACACATATTCCATGAACCGCAAATGCACCGAATGCCCTAAACCATGAAATTTAAAAGCTCGAACCATCATAGTTGTCCCACCCCACCGCCCACTATATACTACCTACCCAAACTAAGCAAACCCCTACTTCTAACCCTAAACTAAACCCTATTTCTAATCCTACACTAAATCTTACATATACCACCATTTATGCACTTACCTTAACCCGTGCCCTAACCCTAAGGTCCGTAACTATCGCACACTTACCTTAACAAGCTATACCCAAACAAAATAAATAATCCACACACATACACTTAACAAACCCCTACATCTAATCCTACACTAACTCTCACATACATTACCATCTATGCACTTACCTTAACCAGCACCCTAACCCTAAGGTCTGTAACTATCGCACACCTACCTTACGGAGCTATACCACAGAAGGGCCAAACATGACGATTCGACATTTCGGATTTCGCTCTTCAGGACGACTGATGTTTACATGGTTTGATGAAGACGTGTCGGCGTTTACGTATTCGGGTAAGTGCGTCTTCGAGTATGTAATAGGAAACCCTTTTTGGCCAGTATTATTCAAAGTAGTTTTTACTACCATCCCCAGAAACAGACAATGTTGGTTAACTAAATATGCAGATGACAGTAAAATCAGTTTAATAATTTTTAACAAAAGTGACTATAACACAATAAATTCCTACATGGCATTAGAGTTACTTGGGTTAATGCCATAGGGTTAAGATTTAATGCAGAGAAATGTACAGTTATGTACTTCAGGAAACCTAATATAATAACAAAACCAATTTACATGATATCAAATAAACTGGAGGAAGTTTGTTACTGCATACAGACTCTTTCTCATTTGGAAAGCATGTTGATATAATAATCTGTCAAGCACTGAAACAACTAGGAATCATGGTTAAATATAGAATTGAGATGCTTTTTGTCTAGCATTACAATACAAGATACACAATACCAAATTTAGAATATAGTATGTTTTGCATTTGTAATAAGCGACAACTCAATTATACTTAATATGTTCAAAGAAAACTTGCAAAAGTAATTTTGCTTCATAATAATATGACATATTAAGGATGATGCAAATTCCTAAAGGTATATACTTTGAAACAGCACTATATAAGAGTTAAGAGCATTTTTGTGCAAAAGGTTTTCCATGATAATACCATACAGATTCTGACATTGAGATTCATCTCAAGACTTCTACTCTTAGGGGCCATGACCAGGGATTCAACATACCCAGACTTAATACAAACTTGAGATATTCATTCCTAACATTAAGAATATCTGCACTCTGGTTGCCTTTCATCATTAGAAAATCTGAAAATCTGACTATGTTTAAACACAATTTATATATTTGAGTTGGACACGTGGTATATGATCCAGAAATTTGGGAATCACTGTTCCTCAGTGGTCTCTGAACCAAAGTATCTCAATTAAATCAGCTTTGAACTGCTTGGATAGACATTTTGTTCTACGATTTAACCTCATTTCTCCTAAATGTAATGATTTTCTAAATAAAGTTAGACATTAAGGCTAGGATTCAGAAAAATGGGTGCTGTTGCAGCCGACCCACTGCCGTTGACCTTGTTTCCAATACTAGGCCATTAAGAATGAATACATATAAGAAAGAGCACTGGGCCTACAGCTCATTAAATATCCTGCTCATGGCTGCAGCAGGGACAGTGGGAAGACAGCATACTGCTACAGCTTGACTGCAGAGAACTTGAAACAATAGCATTGCTCATTAGTTGGATTCATTCCTCACTGATGATGTGTGTGATCCCATTCACAAAGCAAGCAAGAAAGGGAAATTATGTGGCAAACATAAAGGGACAGGAAGCATATGTGATGGTCTACTTTTTGAACAAATTAAAGATTGAAAATGGAAAGATAGGAAATTTATGAAAAGGGGTAAGCAAACGGGGGTAGCGGTATTATGTGAAAAAAATAGAGAATGAGCTTGATGGAGGTGGAGAAATTGGGAAAAAACTTACTGGATGAAGTGTCCATTTTATATCTATATCTATATATATATATATATATATATATATATATATATATATATATATATATATCTGGGTAAACTGATTGAATGCACATTTGTCTGAAACACAATTGACCTAATTATGTTGATCTAAAATGCAAGAGGTTGACAACACATTTGTGTGAAAATATTTGGTCCAATCACATTTAATTGAGTTTCCCTCTATTTTTTCATATCTACTGACTGACTCTGTGAAATCCTTTGTCATTTCCTTCATACCTATCCACTGTTTCCTCCCACACTCAAACCCCTCCTCTTCCTGTACCCACACTGCCTCCCACACCCTACTCTTAACTTTCTGATTTGTTTTCACAGCTCATATTCACTTTTCACCTCTTTCAGTACTTCTCATCCCACTACTATCTATTAACCCCTCCCAAACTCTCAACCTAATCACAATCATCACATTGGGTTAAAATTTCCCAACTATAAGATCTCTTTCCCTCTACAAAGATGACAATCTCAATGATTTCTGTCCTACTCCTACCTCCACTACTCCTCCTACATACTATCACCTCTCCACCCACACTCTTAACCCCTATCCATAAAGTCCCTACCAACCCTCACTTACACAACCTCTCCTACCCACAGCAACTTATACCCATCTCCGCATCTATCCTTCCAATGAATATACTATTCCCTAAAATAAAAAATCCCTCCCTCCTACCTTGTTGTTGTTGTTGTTGTTGTTTGTCTTTTTGGCTTTTCCCCGGTTAGGGGTCGCCACAGCGGAACTCCGGTCCGCTAATGATTGGCAGTAGATATTTTACGGGTGCCGAGTTGCCAGCCCGACACCCAACCTTCAACGAAGGCACACCCATTCTACACATGTCTTTCGAATGACACTCGACCGCGGGGAGGACATGCAGAATCCACACAGAAGGTGCTCCAGCTGAGAATTGAATGGGAGAACCTCTTGCAGTGAAGCAACATCACTACCCCTGCACCACCGCGGCTTCCTCCCTCCTACCTTGTAACATCCAAAAATAAGGCACAATACCTTAATAACTACCTACTAAAAATGAAACCTTACTATTTCCCAATGACCCTGCTCCTATCAGGTGACATACATCCAAACCCTGGTCCTACTACTACCCCTACCACCCCACAAAATGCCTCACCCAATACTAGCCAATCACCCATATCAAATAAAAAAATTTATTCTATTCTATCAATACCCAAAGTGTCATTAACAAACTAAGCCGGTTACAACATACTTTGCCAAGACCGATTTAAAAAAAAGGTGGTGGAGTTGCTATAATTTACTCTAATAACCTCACTCTCTCCCATCCTAAGCAACCAGTTCCCTCCTTTACACCTGCAGAAATTCTGGCAGCAAACCTTAAACTTAATGACTACACTATCATAACATTAGTAGCCATATATATTCCACCAGGGGACAACATTCCCCTACTGGAAAATATACTTTCATATCTCTCCCAAAAATATCCCTAATGAAACCATCCTTCTTGGAGACATTAACATTAATTGGTTGAACCTCAGCAAACCAAACTCTCCCCATCATATAAATCTCTATGGATTTACACAACTAATCTCACAACCTACCCATACTAATAACTGTCATTCTCCACACTGCCTGTTAGACTGGATACTTGTTTCTAATCCTAGCAAATACCATAATCCAGAAACACTACCAGACTCCCTGAGTGACCACTCACCTATAAAAGTGCTCAGATATACCACCCATCTCTCTAAACCACACAGGCTTATCACCTGCCATAAACTTTCCAACTTTAACCCTGGCACATTTACAACCCTTCTCTCTAGAATCATCTGTAACTTCCTCAGACAGCTCCCACTAGAGGATGCATTAAAAGCCCTTGACTCAACTTTCATTAGCATTTTAAATTCTCTAGCTCCACCCATAAAAGTAAGACAAAACAAAACTCTCACCCTGGTTATCTAAAACAACCCATACTCTAATGAAAACCAGAAATAGGGTTTGGAAAAAAGGGTACATTCCAAACTTCCAGCTGACTTACAGAAGTACAAAGAACTTAGAAATCAAACAAAAAAACTCATCGACAAAGAAAAAAAAAGATTTTTATTATAATCCCCCAACATCATTAAAATCTGATCCAAAGAAATTCTGGAATAATTAAAACCAGATACTACATCCTGGCAACCCAACCTCACCAAATCCATGTCCTGATAAGTCACCAGAAGAGGCTGCCAACATATTCAACACTATTTTATTGAATCTATTTCCAAACTATTTAACCCCAACCCCTTAAACAACAACACTTCTAACCTCCCTGAACCCCCCAACTTCTCTTTCAAACCTAACTACATCAAAACTTTACTCTCTAAGCTGAAAACATGCTCTGTATCTGCAGACAATATCCCTTCATACTTTCCCCAAACTGCTGCTCACTCCCTTGCCTTGCCTGTATCTATCCTAATCTCAATCTCTGAATCTAAAGTTCCATCTATCTGGAAACAGTTCTAAACTCTTCCTATTCATAAAGGAGGAAACTCCACAGAAATCTCTAATTTCAGACCTATTGCTATCCTCTCCCCTTTCTCAAAAGTCCTCAAGAAATGTATACATAAGCAAGTTATGCATTATCTCACACAGGAAAAACTATTCACTCTTACACAGCATGGTTTCCGTCCCAAGCACAGTATTATCACAGCTCTACTATCCTTCCTCAACACTATTTATCTAGCCAAAGACAATCACAAACTCATATCTTGCCTATTTCTTGACCTATCAAAGGCTTTTGACATTGTCTCTCACTCTTTGCTACATAACAAACTTACAGACTTTAACTTCTCCCCTGGGGTAATCGCATGGTTCTCTAGCTATCTCACTGATAGGCAGCAGTCAGTGAGATGGGACTTAACTCTATCTACTCCCCTTCCAGTAAGAACAGGTGTCCCCCAAGGATCTATTCTTGGACCTCTACTGCTTAATATCTTCACCAACTCACTTTACTCCTCTTGTCCTCAGTATATCATTATTCAATAAGCAGATAACTCCACAGTCATCACTATTGCTAACTCACCCTCTGAACTCCAAACTAATAACCAGATGTTTTTTAACTCAGTAGAGGCATGTCTCACAAATAACCAGCTCATCCTCAATCCTAAAAAAAACAAAATTGCTACTTTTTCTTCCCAGATCAGTTAACCACATCAAGCCTTCCTTCTCCATAACATCCCTAAACAATACCCCTATAGAGGTCGAATCTAGCACAAAACTACTTGGGATTAGCATAGATGATCAACTAAAATTTGATCTACACCTTAATAATTGCATCAGAAAAAAACATCAGAAGCTAGGACTTCTGTACAGGAACAACAAATGTCTCACCCCTGAATCTAGGGTTACTCTTTCTCATGCCTACCTTCTACCTTGCTTAACTTACTGCTCCCAAATACTCACAAATCTGAATGCTTCTCTTCTTGCCAAACTAGAATCGACCTTTCACAAGATAGCTAGATTTGCAGCTCAACAAACATATAAATCTCACCACTGTCTCTTTCTAAAATACCTGAACTGGCTTGAACTACCACACCTGTTTTTCCAATCTCAGCTCCAAATTATACACTCCATTCTATATCAGCCAGCTTTCTGCCCAGCGTTATCATCCCTCATCTCCCTCTATTCCCCTATCAGACATCTCCGAAGTGCAAACCAAGACCTATTAATTGTTTACAAACCTAAATCTAAGACAGGGTGCAACTTATACAGCTGCCATCCCTCTACTGCATGGAACAAACTCCCACTAGAAATAAGGAACCTTACTCACCCCAAACAATTTAAGCTAGCTACTAAAGGCTACTTCATAAAACACTGGACCTGCCACTGCTCGCACCCTCCCTGATTATAACCTACCAACACAGTCCTGTTTTACTGTTATATACCATTCCTTCTATGAAACTTCTAACACTTTTTCCTTTAATCTGCCTTTTTACTTTAGGTTAGCAAAAATAAATAAATAAATAAAAACTACAACATTTTTGCTTCTCATGCTGTAACTGCTAACATGCTGTTGTTTATTGTATAACCTGGTAACTATTGATGTTAGAATTGTAACTTTTTGAATATCTCTTTAGTAATTGTGTATGTTCTGGAGCTTTTCTCGCCGGGCCTCTGCTGAAAAAGGGCTTTGGCTCAGTCGGACACTCCCAGTCAACAAATGTAAAATAAATGTAAAATAAAATAAATAAATAAAAATTAATAGATGAGTAGTAATGGCAGATGTAAAATAAAATAAATAAATAAAAATTGATAGACGAGTAGCAATGGCAGATATAATCAGGAAATACGCTGTTTGGAACATAGCATCCACCAATGAAGTGCTTTAAGTATTGCAGCCTAGAGATACATCTGTGCAGCTCATAACACTGATCAGTGTTTTTTCATTATAAATCACTATTTATGCAAAATGTCAGTGTGCTCTGGCAATGATTCCCTGGTTTTGAGATATTTCTTCCATCTTAGAATTGCTGTGACCATGGAGTTGATATATATAATTATGGGAATGTAGGGGGTGCAGGCGACTTGCCCCAGCAAAAAAAAAAAAAAAACACTTGCATTTAACATTTACACAAGTTCACAAACTCAGCAATTCTTCTTGTTGATTAGTGTGTTGTTCATATTCTTTTTTCAGGCAAATGTATAAAGCAAATATTTTAACATAAATATTCTGTGCAGTATTAAGTTTGTTTAAATAAGTTATGAGTGAGACAAATGTGTATTTAAGCAATTTACCCACATCCATATTATATTTACATCTAGCCATCTATATATAAATATAGATATATAGATATAGATATATAGATATAGATATATAGATATAGCTATAGCTATAATAAATAGGGAGAGAAAGTAAGTTGTAGAAGATAGTAAGGGAAGTAGCAGGGAAGTAAGGGTTTGGTTAGTCAGCAGGAGATACAAACAAATATAGAAGACAGCCAAGACTGACAGAGGATGTGCTTACTAATGTCGGAGGGGGAACACAATGATGGATGAGACATCAGACACACAGAGGAAAGAGAATGGTGATGGGAAGGATTGGACAACAAACAGGGAAGTATATTGATGCAAGAGGCAGGGGAAAACCAGGATAGATAACAAGCTGTGGAGCTCAGCTGCAATCCCTGCCAGATGCAACTAAGTGAGAGCTTAGTAGTTATACTGGGCTCCCTTACTACTGGGCCCTGGCTTTGATGGTAAAGTCAGTGCAGGGCAGGGATGTGACTCAGTGAGTCACAGAAGGAGGGTCTGTAAGTGGCTGATGTGGGCCACCTGTAAATTAAGCCTCTCAACTATTTCTTCCAACTGCTGCCAGTTGACCTAAGTGTCATCTCAATTGTCACTTCATCCTGTAGGTTCTATAGTATTACCCTCCACAGCAGAGCTGATGTCAGAGGCCACTGTATTTGCTATCGGAGGTGTGGAGGTGGCAACAGCAGCTGGGGACACTAATTACAAAGGCGTCAATAGAGGTGGTGTATTTGACAAAGGTGGTGGGTCAGCAGGCCCTGATGGTGGCAAGGGTAATGGTCTGGATGTTGCAACAAAGAATGCAAAATAAATGGACAGAAACAAAAAATATATTTTGTTGAAGGGACAGTGACAAAAAGGGTGGTGAATAAAGAAGAACAATTGTAGTGGAAAAATGAAACTAAAACATAACCTGAGGCTGAAACATGCATTGGGTTTGGTGGTACTGGCCTGAATATCGCCATAAAGACTTAAAAAGTAAGAAGTCATTGCAATTCAGAAACAATGTAGCTGAAAGATTGCATGTCCTTAAGGTGTCATTTGCATAAATCCCATGGATCTCCACTACAGGAGGCTTAAGGAATTACACAGTGAAAATGCCAGCTTGGCTGGATTTTCCTTGCAGTTTTCACTTAATTCAAAAGTAATGCATGACAGCAGAATTAAATATTACCACCAACACCTACACCAGCATTATTATGAAATGTAGCAAGGATTAAGAAATGGTTGGAAGGTGTTGGCGTACCTTCTGGCTGAACCCCTACGAGTTACTCCCATTCGTAAGCTCTCCTTTATGCAGAAGCCAGGTGAACTATTAGGTGGCATGATTTTGGCTGTATCTATGTTGTTTGTGTTTTCATTTTTGATTAACTGAAATAATAGCATTGTGTTTTTTATCAAAGAAAGTAGAGAAATATCACCTATTAAATTATATATCTAACACTCCCAGATCCACAAAACTAATCTACTGTGTTGCAGCAAATAAGAGGTTTAACACCTCAAATTTATAAACTAGTAATCCAGCATAACAGAATGCTCCATGCACACATTCAGATATGTTTGCTTTCATTCAGCCAGGATACACTTTGCTATAATATTGCTGCTGTGGTATATTGTTAGTCTACTTTGCTCGTATTAGGTGCGTAGAAGTGGCTGAATGGTATGCAGCCTCTTGCAAAAATACATCTTCTTCTTCTTTCAGCTGATCCCGTTAGGGGTCGCCACAGCAGATCATCTGTTTCCATTTCTTCCTGTCCTCTGCATCTTGCTCTGTCACACCAACCACCTGCATGTCCTCTCTCACCACATCCATAAACCTTATCTTAGGCCTTCCTCTTTTCCTGTTACCTGGCAGCTTCATCCTTAGCATCTTTTTCCCAATATACTCTGCATCCCTCCTCAGCACATGTCCAAACCAACATAATTTTGCCTCTCTGGCTTTATCTCCAAACCTTCCAACCTGGGCTGACCCTCTAATATACTTATTCCTAATCCTGTCCATTCTCATCATACCCAGTGCAAATCTTAACATTGTTAACTCTGCCATGTCCAGCTCTGACTCCTGCCTTTTTGTCAATGCCACTGTCTCCAACCCATATAACATAGCTGGTCTCACTACCCTCTTGTAGACCTTCCATTTCACTCTTACTGGTACTCGTCTGTCACTAATCACTCCTGACACTCTTCTCCACCCACTCCATCTTGCCTGTACTCTCTTCTTCACCTCTCTTCCACACTCACCATTACTCTGAACTATTGATCCCAAGTATTTAAACTCATCCACATTCACCACCTCTACTCCCTGCATCCTCACCATTCCTCTATCCTCCCTCTCATTTACACACATATATTCTGTCTTAGTCCTGCTGACCTTCATTCGTCTTCTCCCTAGAGCATATCTCCACTTCTCCAGGGTCTCCTCCACCTGTTCCCTACTCTCACTACAGATCACAATGTCATCTGCAAACATCATAGTCCACGGGGACTCCTATCTGATCTTGTCTGTCAACCTGTCCATCACCATTGCAAATAAGAAAGGGCTCAGAGCTGATCCTTGATGTAATCCCACCTCCACCTTAAATGCATCCATCACTCCCACCGCAGACCTCACCGCTGTCACACTACCCTTGTACATATCCTGTACCACTCTTACATACTTCTCTGACACTCCCGACTTCCTCATACAATACCACAACTCCTCTCTAGGCAACCTTAAGTCCACAAAGACACAGTGCAACTTGCAAAAATACATGCATAAATAAATTAATTAAAAAAATGCAACTTTCAAAATTATTTCTATTCACAATGTTGTTATTCTCAGGTGTAACAGGTTGTGCTCTGTCTGTTTATATTGGATCCAGTTTATCCCCACAAATGGCAAAACTTTGAATGACAATTATTTTGAAATTATTTTTTCCTGAGTTTTTGCCCTTATAGAGGTCCATCAATTTCAGATATTACATATGCAGAGGCAAGAGGTGTATGGTCAAAGCCCCTATAAAAAGGGTACAAAATGTATAGCCTACTGTAAAAGGACAGCAGCAGAACCAATATCCATTTTCAAACATTTCAAATACTCGCCATTATGGCTTGACCACAAACTCATCTTCTAACACCACTACTGAAATAATAAAATCAAAAGTCAAACATCTCTCACTTACTTTCCCTTGAAAGAGGGATGTTTCTTGGTAAAGGGGGAGGCCTAGACCAACATGAATATAGACTTTCTTTAATTGTCTCAGCCTCTGTAAAGAGTCAAGTATCACGACAAACTACCTCAACAATGTTTGTTGAGCCATTACACTTGCCCCCCCCCCCCAAAAAAGGAGCACATCGTTGCACATTATTAGCATAAGCTAAACTGCTCCCATTAACTCAAATATTTACACTACTTCTAAGTTTCTTGATATATAAACTACTTGGTCTACAGGCTTCCCATTCTTCTAAAATCAGTTCATTCCAATGAGTATGTAGCCTTAGGGTACCATCCGCAGCCATCATTGGTAAGGACTGTTTCATTAGATCTCTTTTCATCTACAATCTCCTCCAGCTTTAGGTACTTATATATCAGCATAATTGTGTATTAACTGCTACATTTTAATGTATGATTTTGTACATCAAATTATTTTGTTACATTAATGGATATTATTTCTGTCCACACATGATTTTACAGGCAAATGCTTCTAGTGGTATGATAGTGTCTTTTACACATTATGGTCTCTGAATTTATGGTACTGCTCAGGGAAATAATGGCCAATATTCACATGCTGAGTTATTTGGGAATGAAATTCTTATGTAATAGTTCACAACGAGGCATATTTGAGCAATAGTCCTGTGAGTGTCAGATCAGGATGTGAAACTGTTACAGTCTCTCATGAGTTATGTTTTGCATGATAACACATAGCTGCGGAATATCTTAACTGCTATCATGCAATAATTCATTCATAATAATAATATATTACATTTTTGTGTGGATCTTAATACAGTGGTATTGTTGTCAGTATATCTGTGACTAAGTAACTAAAGAATATGGGAAACAATATCACTGTTCTTAATTTGTTTCCAAATGTTCATAGCCATTGTGTAATTCTTGTAGGATTTTGCTGAATAGGATGAGGAGGCTATAGTATGACAACCTTACAATATAGTAAGGGATGCTTACATTAATAACAGTGATATTTTCCTGTATTCTTTAGTTAGCTTTTAAACCTGGTTTGCCATTCATCTGGTGACCTTTTTCCATGATTCTGTTTACTGAATTTATTTATTTTACTGTATCATTATACTACTTTATTTATGATAATACTATCATTTTCCTGTTTATGAATTTGGCTTGTGTTTTGGCTGAACTGGGTCCCTGAACTAACTCACTCATATAGATAACAAACATATAAATATATTTAAAGTCCATAAATCAAAGTTCAATCCTTGGAGTATTTCCTTTAGGAGAACACTCACAGACATGATTAATTACCTTGAAGTGATATAAAGCATATTCAGTGTGAAGATTTAAGTCTCAATGCAGAAATATTGAGCCTACAAAGAAGTCACAAAGTAAGCTGTATTATGTGTGGGTTACTAGTGAGCAAATGTACATTTTTGGTAGACTTTTGGGAGAGGAATCTTCTCATTATTATATGAACTATGCACTGAGTGCAGTCAGTTTTGCAAAGACTACTTATTTTTTTCTTATTGACCATGATTTTTATCAGGGACATTAGTCAATCTGTATTCTGTAGTAGGCTAGACTGGTAAAAGAACAGTTTATGATCACTCACAGTCACAGAACTTGACTGGTAGGTTTTAATATAAATACACTTGTGTTTTCCTTGTTAGCAACTAAAGTACTTCATTGTAGACTCCAAGTAAGCTTATCTTTAACTAAACAAGACCAGTTACAGACTCAACAAGACTTCCACATTTCTAGCCATTTATTTCAGTGTGAACAATAAGAAATCTGACCACTGCCCTCTCTGACCACTGTCCTCTCTGAAATGTCCTCTCTGACCAATGTCCTCTCCTCATTTTCAGTGCAATATGTTTGTAGTCTATGGAAATGATTCATAAAGAATTTAATAAGAGTCCATAGTGTGAATTATATAAATAATCAAATTTCTTTTGCAATGTACAGAAAATTGGAAGGTTAAATGCTAACAGTCTGTTGTAAGGGGCTAATTCACTAGCATGGAGACTAGATTTCAGCATCAACAGTAGCACCATTGGTGTATGTCCTTTGTTCACAGAGAAAAGGTAAGAGTAAATATCAGTGTAGCAGTTCTGTTTTGTAGGAAAAGATTTATTGAATGTAGTAGTTTTAAGTGCTCGTATAACAGGCAGGGGGAACAACATTAGGCAAATATGATATGATCAATGGTTTGGGTAATCCTATGTCTCCTTGGCAGCCTTATGATAGTGAAGTATAAAAACTGCAAGTCTTAGAACCTGAATTCTCTAAAGATATTGTTCCACTCAGAAGAAAATATTTCCAGAAGAATTCATCATTGTTTACAGGCAGCTAATGTATGTGTGTGTATGTTTTGTGCGTGTACATGTTTTGTGCATGTGTGTGTGTGTGTGTGTGTGGGGGGGGGGTTACACTGAATGTACAATGTTGAAATGTCAAAATGATAAAATATTAAAATGTTGAAATGAAAATATCTACTCCCTACATATGTAGACCACTGGACTCCCCTCTCCACCCCACCGCAGGACCCATGATAGAACTCATTTCCGTGTTTCGCTAACAGAGAAGTGATATTATTTGTTGACTTGCTGTGTACTAGCATAATGTATGTATTAGTACATATATGGTATTAATAGGTATTTTAAGTTCATCATTGTAAAGTTTCAACATTTTGAAATATTAGAGGTTTGCACTCAGTGTTTTGACTTTAAGCATACTACTATTCATTATATTACCACATATCATAGACAGACAGATAGACGCACATATACATTGTGTGTGTCTGTGTGTGTGTGTGTGTTCATATTTTTTCAGTGTGAAAAAGTTTTTTTTTTTTTTAAAGAACTAGATTTTTATATTGTGGTCCATTATGAGGAAGAAATCGAACATATACATACTTGTGTGTACTTCATTTTCATGCAGCCTTATGACTTCCACATGCACACAATCGAGAACCAGAAAAAAGTTGTAAACTGGATTACTCCTGCCTGATGGGCAAAAGCCAAGCTAATGGAAATGTCCCAATGTCACAAACACTAATAGAGATATTTTTGGCAACTCCTGAGAAAACAAAAAAAAAGTGATGACTTGCAGAGAAATCTAACAGCAGCCAATGAAGATTTCCTGTATATGGGGAAGCCCACTGATTCTGGAATTATATGAATTAGGCCCATAACAGTATGGCAGACATTAAGGCAGCAGTGGGATTAAGTGAAAATTGCATCTGGCAGGCTGGAATGGGAAAAGTGCAACTAGGAACTGGTGACAAGTGTGCTGAACAAGATAGGAGCCTCTGGGGATTCAGTTATTTATTTATTTATGTTTGGTTTACCAGAGTTGTACACTGTTCACAGTAGACCATTGTAGGTATAACCAAGGTGAAGAAATTTACAAAAAAATAAAACACAACTAATTCACAAACACGGAGTAATCACAGAAGGTACAAAGACAAGCAGACACTTGAAACAATGAATAAATAGTATTAACAGGCGAAAAACAAACGTAATTTAATTTCACTAGTAAATATGGGTGGTAAGCAGTAGGAGAGCGCATAAGATGGAAGTAGAAATGATGTGGGTGAGAGAGGAGTTAGGTGAATATGTTCATTGGCAAAGTACTTTCAGTCAGATTTTTGACTGAGGTGTCTTTTCAGTTCTGCTCTGAAACCGGGAGAGAGGAGATTTATTTTAGGTGAGATGGAAAGTGCATACCTTTCCTGTCTCCTCCCGCTCATATCACTATACTTCAGAATTAATATTAGCTGTCACTCTACGAACCAAAAACTAGCCTTACAAGCTATGGCCACTGCTATTCATGGGTTGAACATCATCTGAATTAATCATTTAAGGCCACTATCACTTAAATACAGCAGAGCTGTACAAATGTTTGTTTTTGTACAGCACTGTAAACTTCATTCAATTGCCACCTACAGAAACTGCAAGGCACAACCTGTGACTGCCGTGCTGTTTTTCACAATCCTGCATTACAACATCAGAAACTTTTTAGCCCTCCTTACATCTACAAATTCCTTTTCCTTCATATTCTCAGTTATTATCTTTCATCTAGCTATTTGTCCAGATTTGTGTAGAACCTTGTTTAATAGGGTTACCACCTGTCCCACTTTGTGAGAGACAGTCCCTCTTTGGGCAGTTGTGTCCTGACAAAAAAATTATAAAAATGGCAAATGTCCTGAGATTTTAGGAAAAAATGATTTCCTATATTTTATGTAATAGTTGCATAAAACAGTTATTCTGTATCTAAAATACCTAAATGTTCTAAGAAACAGAATACACAACTAAAATGCTACAAGAATAAGCTTTTATTTAGGCAAAACTGTTAAGTTCTAACCTTTGTACAGACAGTGGGTATGTGCCGGCCTGCAAAATCTGATGTTTATACCAAAAATGTCCCACTTTGGCAATTTGAAAAGGTGGCAACCCTATTGTTTAATGATAACCAGTAACAGAACTTGCTTTTTTTATTTTGAATTATTTATTTATTCTGCTTATCTGTTACTGCCTCCCATCATTAAAGTTTAATCAAATGTTAGTTCTTCACTGTTCAGAGATAAAATAAAAACACCTGTCTCTATAGACCACATTTAATTAAATCAAGAGGTTGCTGACCTGTGCTGTGCCTGCAAATGGTTTATTGTGATCAGTGCACTACCCCATAAAATAACTAACTAAATAAATAAATAAATATGAGAAGCATTTCAGATTTATTAAAAAAATGTATTCTAATGAAGAGTCCTGTAGATTGCTAAGAATACATGTCCTTTGTGGTTCTAATAACCATGCAGAAAATGCTGAATCTGAAAAGACGCTGATGTGCTAGAGGTATGAAAAGTTAGCTAACAGCTTTTACCGAATTTAAATGTCATAATACTTACAACTCATTTTATCAAAAGCATAAAAGCAAATGAATGGCATGCTGTACTGAAGCTGCATTTATAATATAGGTGAGGGTAAAGTACTGAAGGAATTTAAGAGAGTGCTGAAGTGTGGTGAACCTTGCTTGAACTAAAATATTTTTTTTGGTTCAGACATAACACAGAGCTGTTAACATTTAGAGATTATAAGAGATGTACATAGCCTTGTAGATTAGACAAAAGTGTCTAGCTTGGAGCCTTCACTGCTTGATAAATCAGCTGTGAGTCAGTAGAAGACAGTCCTAACTATGTAGACTGTAAGTTACTGATAAACATCTGAACTCAACCACCGCCCCCACACCTTTTTATTTCAGTGCACTATTCATAAGGAAAAGAGAATCTAAATAACGTGCAAGGCATGAAAGCATATCTAGATTAGAGATTTATAAAGCTATATCCAAATTAATAAAAAGTACCACCTGACTGTATGTTTCTGAACACAATCATACGTCTGCAGTTTTATTTAGACGCACAGTCCTTCTTGGGTCATACTGTTTGCGCTTTTACTAGAATAGTAATGCATACGTTTTATACAAAAGAAAGAAGAATCACTCCTGCCATATTGCATTTACAAAAAATATGGTATGATTTAGAAATCATTCTATAAAAAGCATCACATTTTTATGTTTTGATTACTGGAAATCAGTGCTAAATAAGCCAAATAAATCAAAAGCAAACTCAATAACGAGTGAATGATTCAGTAAAATATAAAATCAGGAAGCGTTATTTTATAAAACTCAAAATATATATATATATATATATATATACACACACACACACACACACACACACACACACACACACACACACACACACACACACACACACACACACACACACACACACACACACACACACACACACACACACACAGGATCCATACGGATCCCCGAACGGCAACATCACCGAAACAGATTTGGCCGGGCATACTTGCGCGAAAGTGCTTTTCACCGAAGAAGCACTTTTGCGTAAGCATGCCTGTTGTGGAGATCGCACTACAGTGAGAAGAAGGGAAAAATTCCCTTTTCCCCACTGTAGTGCATCCTCGGAGTGAGAATATTATAGTAGGGGGGTGGGGGTGCAGGGGGCTTGCCCCCCTGCAAAAACGCAAATGTAATGTCTTTTTTTTTTAACACATTTTAACGATAGTGCTTTTTCGGTGAAAGCGCTTTCATTAAAGTGTGGTCTGTGATTGTGGATTGTCCTAGATCCGCACACAAAAACAAACACACACACACACACACACACACACACACACACACACACACACAGCTATATCAAATAATTCATATGACTTTTATTACTGTCTGTATACCTGAGCACTCACTTCAGCTTTGTGCATACATCTGTACTTTGTGCACTAGGAAAATTAATTTCTCCTTTGAACCTGTGCTCTAGTCACAGCCAGTCTTAGGCATAAGCCAACTAAGTGGCCGCCTAGGGTACCACTATTGCAGGGGTGCTTTTTCAGTAATCTGGATGGTGCAAACAGACCAGGATGGGGGCACCAGGTGGTGTGTGTGGGGGGGGTGCTGTGGAGCCCTTTTGCCTAGGCCACCACGATCCTGGCTCTAGTAAGATGTTCCGAGTATTATGTAAAACTATCTGCGCTTAACCTTCTCTGCTAAGTTGCACTTTGTAGTATGTAAATATTGCTGTTTTATAATTTTGTTAGTATGATGGCAGTAATGGATAAATATTTACAACTGGGCTTATTATGATTGATACTGTAATATTTAGTTAACACATATTTAAATTGAAATGTTTAAAGGTTCAGGAAGTCACAGTCTCAAAGCAATGTCACTTCTGAGATTGCAAAACACATGAAAAACGATTGTATTTGTTTTAGTTATTTAACTTTGTTAAATGGGGTGGAGGACTTAGCCAGCTACACCATTTTCAGAGTCAGCTCATGAACTGTATGAAAATTTATACAGAAGATAAATTTATTTGAAAGTCAGTTAAATTAATAGTATGTACAAAACTATTTGAATATGTTAAACAATAAGCAACTTGAATATACAGTGCTACATAACTGGTTGTCAATATTTGTAATATGAAAACAGAAAACAGAAAGAAACACACACACACACATATAAGTATATATATATATATATATATATATATATATATATATATATGTGTGTGTGTGTGTGTGTGTGTGTGCACTCATGCACTTCCCCTTTTTCTTCTTTTGCTCCATCCCTCCCTCCCTTTTTCCTTTCTGTCCTAATACTGAGAAATGTGGCACATCAGGAAAAATAAATTGTAGAGTAATGCAGGGCTTGTTTTGTGTTTTTACTTGGTGCTGATAGCATTAACAGGAGGGTTTTCTGTCTTAAGTACTTTTTCAGGCTGTCTCTGAATATAGCAGAAGGGGTCATTTGTTTTAGGTATATTGGGGAGAGTTTTAAGTTTTTGGCTTTGTTACTGAGAGGGTGTAGTCAGCGCAGTATAGTTTTGTTTTGGGAGTGTGGATGGAAGGAGAAAATGGGAGGATCTGAGGTTGTATAGTGTGAAGTACATTGACTATATACTTAACCTGTATACCTTATAGCATTTTAATACATATTCTGCTTATGCACAGCAGTAGCTCTGATGTAGCATGATGTTATGCTATATTACTTGCTTTGGAAGGAACATAAATAGGGATATAAGTGTCACAGAGCAACGATGGATAAATCATAGGAGCATAGCAGGTTACTAGGCTAATGACCCTAAGGCCCTTACAAGCCTAGCCAAGTTTTATCCTTATTTCCCTGATCAGCACCTATCACGCCTCTCCAAGAGGGACATAGGTGGAACCCCTGGGGTGAATTTACAGTTACCCATCCAATCATCCAGACTGCGTTTGAAGAGGGCCAATGAGTTGCTCTGCTTGACATGAAATGGGAGTCTGTTCCAAAGGTGTGGCAACCTCTGGGAGACAAATCTGTCCCTTCAGCAGGTTCTATTAATGTCACATTCCAGGTTAAGACCATTAGAGTGATTAACCCATGTACCATTTGACTTATGGATATGCAGCATTTCCAATAAAGCAGGATCAAAGATTTCCTTATATGCAAGGTAGAGATTCCCCTCTGAGCAGACTGTATGAAACAGAATAAAGTGACAGTGATTTCAGACAATCCTCATAGGACAGATGCTGAAGACCTTGAATTTTCCTTGTGAGGAACCTTTGTGGTCTCTTCAGTTGCTGCAGGTGCTTGGAAAGGTATATACTAAAAGGGGCATTGTACTCAATTATTGACATGAAGAGGGAGGTAATAACTTCTTTTTTTTCCTGGAAGCAATGCCCTTACTTATGAGATGAGCAATATAGAATGCCCTTCTTACCACAGTGGAGACATGGAGGTCAATAGTAAGATTGCTGTCAACCTGTGTGCCCATGTATCTTACCACTGAGTGTGTATTTAGGGCATTGCTATCCATGTGGTAGTTAGCAGGAATATCACTCGTACTGAAATGATGATAATACTTTTTTTTTTGCACTGAGTTTAAGGCCATAACTTTGGCACCAGTCATTTGTTTGTGTAAGACCCTCTTGTAGAATGTTGACATTGTTTGGAAATTCTATGACTGCTCCCAGTTTGCAATCATCACCAAACTTTGTCAGCCACAGACCTTTAGTTTTAGCTTGCACTTCAGAGAAATAATTTCCAAACAGTAGAGGTCCCAGAACTGAACCCTGTGAAAAACCACTGGTTACAGGTCTGCTGTTGGAGGTAGATTCCTTTATTTTGACTATATGGGTTCTATCAATGAGCCAGTTAGCAACCTATCTAATGATATATGGGTTGATGTCTAGCTGGGTGAGTCTGTCAATTATGCCTGAGTGGGGGATGGTGTCAAAAGCATTGGCTAAGTCTAGGTAGGCTGTATGCACAAATTTCCCCTCATCAAGGGCCTTGGTGACTGTCTCAAAGAAGTCCACCAGGTTTAACAGGCATGATCTCCCTTTGCCAAATCTAAATTGAGTAGGGTCAAGTGTTTGGAGGATACCAATTTCTTTGTTGATAAGGTTCATGATGATTCTCTCCATGGCCTTGCATTTAAGGCTAGTCAGGCTAATAGATCTATAATTCCTGTGGTCAATGGAAGCACCACCTTTGTACAAGGGGACAACAATGGCTTTTTTCCATTCATCTGGGGCAAAGCCAGTGCTTAGACTAAGACTGAAGGGAGTACTTGATGGCATTGTTATTTTGAGCCCATGTAGTACACACAGCCTGGGATGTTATCAGGCCCCATGGATGCTGTGTTTTTGACCTTAGAAAGGGCATTCATGACCTGCTCTTTAGAGATACAGGATAGAGGACATAGGGGTAAGTGTGGCTGGGAAAGGGGAGTGAAGTTTTCACAGAACCTTTTGGCTAACAGGTTAGAAATGTCCACAGGCTTGATATATGTGCTATCATTAACTACCAGTTCTGCACAAATCTGAGCCTTTGCTTTTAGGTTATGGATGTAACTAAAGAATGCCTTATGGTTGTCCTTAGTTGAGGAAGTTAATTTAGATTTGTAGTTAGCTTTGAATGACTTCACAAGGAATCTTATTTGCTTGTTTAAGCTGAGGAGGGAGTGTTTCCAGTTTGTGGCTCACTCCCTCTTACTCTTAGACAGCAATTTCCTCCTCTTAATGCAGTGCCTGGCAGTTCTCCACCAGAAAGGTTTGCTTTTCCCTGAGGAGCTTGTTTTGGTCATATCAGGTATGGCCGAGTCAATGCAATTGTTCAGGTGTTTGTATAAAGCATTTGTGTAGAACTCGGCATAGTTGCTAGTTTCATCTGAGGGAAAAAGTGCAGTGAAGCTATTTATACCATCCCATAAGAGGTTATAATCTGCTTTGGAGAAGTTTTTAGTTTAGTTTGTGCTACGTGAGGGTCAGGTATGATAGTAACTTCAAATAAGACTGATTTATGCTCAGATCTCACCAGGGAAGACCTCAAAATGGGGGTGCTAGAGTGGTCCCCAATATTGGTAAGCACCAGATCCAGGATGCTGGCATCCCTTGTGGGGGTGTCAACTAACTGGTCCAGGGAATTGGAGTTAAGGAAGTCAGTGAACCTTTGGGCAAGTGAGTTTCTGCATGAGTAATTTCCCCAGTCAATGGATGGGTAGTTACAGTCACCCAAAATCATGGTGTTCGGATGTATCTTGATAGACTCAAGTAGGTGGGTGCCCTGATTCATGGAGGGGGTCCTGTAGCTGGCAATGACTTGAACCAGTGTCCTAACAACAGGTGTCCTATCAACAGTTAACTGCACCAGAGGTATCCCAGGGAATCATAGATTTATTCTTAATGAAGACAAAAATAGGCAAGATTATCTCGCCTACATCTAATATGCAACAAGTACATCTCTGTGAAGATGTATTGATACCTATGATGTCAGGCTATTAACACAGATGAATAAGACTATGAACTGTTAATGAGCTATTTATTGTGATACAGGGTTTGATTCCCTCAGCCTTCTTTGGCTGTTGTGTGACCTTGAAAATGTCACTTAACAAGAAAGTGAATTGGGGCAATTGGGAATTTGGGCCAGGAGTCTCAATGGTCTCCTGAACTGCATGTCTAGTAAATACATTTGAACCTATAGTTAAGACTATATGATCTCTGGAAATTTATTTAAACAATTTATTAAACTAGTTTCGTAACAGTACAGGATTCTAGAAGGGACTCAGTCAACAAATGGGAGTTTATAACCCTGTAAGTCCTAAAGTCTAACAATGATCAGCTGAAATTATTTTCCTTTTAATGACTTATGAAACCAGAATTCCCAGGGATATAGCAATAAATCTACTAATTTAATGCTGACCTCCTCATTGCTGGATGACTAATTAAATGACTTAAAATTTTTAATGGCTTGTATGCTAAAATCATCCCACCCCCTCCCATCTTTAGGAACATGTAAGTCTAAAGGTAATACTATAGGTGTTTCAGATTCATAAAGAACATTCTATGTTTATAGAGTTTAAATATGCTGCTGGACTTTTTTACCTGGCCTATTCCACATGCATGAGAACTTAGCTTTATAAATATAGACAGACTACTACAAATAAAAAAATGTTAACGAGTCAGTGTCAGAACAGCTAGGAAACTCACCTTTGTGCAGAAGGCTGTGAGTTCTATTCCACACCAGGCAGATTGATTTCTGACACTGCATTGCAGCATGGGGGGGGATGCTGTCCTTCAGATGAGATGTTAAACCAAGGTCCCATCTACTCGAGCTGGTGGCAGCACAAGTGGATGTAAAAATTCCACAGCACTTACGGTAAAGAGTAAGGGTCCTTTATTTATAAACAGGAAAAGAACTCTTATTTACAACAATTTACAAATGTACAAATATACACATGTACAAATATATTTATACACATTCATCATTTTCAGTACATTATACTAAATATTCATCCTTATTACACACCCACTCGTTTTTATATAACCACCATATGATTTTACTTAATATGGTTTCTGAAATCCATTTACCCTTAAACAGAATTTAATATATCCTTTCACACCATATAACACATATGACATAAAATCATTTTTTATCTATTCTTTTAACAGAGCGTTTTCTACGTGGAAACATGCGTGAATGGGCGTACCTTCATTGAAGGTTGTGCATCAGGGCTGGCAACTCGGCACATAAAAATCAACTGCCAATCATTAGCGGACCGGAGTTCTGCTGTGGCGACCCCTAACCGGGAAAAGCCAAAAGACACAACAACTTATTTTCTTATAATATCCATATTTAATCATATCCATGTTTATTTTATCCACTTATTTTATATCTTTGAAAAAAATCTTCTTTACATAGTTTTCCCCGTAACTTTTTTACTCTTTTACATTTCAAAAACACATGTTCAGTAGTTTCTTCTTCTTAACAATGTAAACATATTCTATCACCTTTCTTTTTATATGACATATTTCCATTTACTGGTAATTTATCTATTACCAGTTTTCACAAAAGCACTTGACATTCTTATTACACCATCTGCTTCTTATTTTTATAACATTAATTTTTTCTATTAACTTTTCCCATCTTATACTGTGCTTTTCTTTCTTTTTCTATATCATTAATTTTTATTTTCCACAAAAAAAAAAAATGTTTTTCTTGGTTACATTTTTTTCTCTTTTACCCTTTTTTTTACCATACCCTAAAATTTATTATACTTATATTTATACACGTTTAATACTAATCTCTCATCTTTTTCATTCATCCACTTTAACACTTTGTACAAATTTAATGAAGCAGTATATACCACTGGGTTAATTAACCCTAAGCCTCCTTCCTCTTTATTTACATACAGAAGTCCTCTTTTTACTGAGGTTAATCTAGAACCCGATATAAATAAAAAAATATCTGCAATAATTCCTTTTCAGATACTGTTGGTAACAAAAATATACTTGCAAAGTAAGCTATTTTCCCATCAGTACTGAATTTATTAAATAAGCTGTTTTTCCGAATGAAAATTTAAATGCTGTCCAGAAAAGATGTGTTCATTTCTTCTCTTGTTTTTTCCCATTGATTTCTACTAACATCTTTATTCCCAAATTTTATACCTAGCACAGAAATGTCATTCATTGTAAAATACATACACCCTAGCTTTACTACATCATGTAAACATTTACTTTTATCTTTATTTAAAACCACCCTTATCACTTCTAGACACTCATTTGTGCAAATTATTACTTCATTTATCATATTTTGTTTTTTTGAAATTATTATTATGTTATCTGCATATGTTAATATGACTGGAATTCTTAACCCTTCAGGTGTTACATTCCCCACCTCCTTCATTTTATAATTTATTTCACATACTATCACATCACAGGATCATAGGAGATTACAAGGCTATCGACCTGGAGGTCATTTCATGCCTAGCCATTTCAACCCAATGTAATACTGTAGAGGTACTAGTCAATACCCAAGATTGCATTTAGTGATGACTGCCCATGTCCAGGAGGGTTGTGGGTGCTATCTTTGGTAAGAATTTATTGTGCCCCATCCACTCATCCAGGGTCCTCTTGAGCACTGTCATAGAGGTGCTCTGTTTCACATGAATTGGTAGCCTGTGCCAAAGACATGGCAGTCGCTGGGAGATAAATCCATCTCTCCAGCCTGTCCTATTTAAGTTGCAGGGCATATTTAAGCCTCTGGAATGGGTAGTCCTGGACCCATTTGATTTATGGATATGCAGTAAGTTCATTAGGTTTGGGTCTTGGGTTGCTCTGTAGGCCAGGCATAAGTCTCCCCTAAGAAGTCTGTACTATATGGAGCATAGTGACAGGGATTTTAGTTGGTCCATGTAAGGCACATGCTGGAGGCCCTTGACCTTGTTTGTTAGAAATATTTGACATCTCGCTAATTGCTGTAGATCCTTAATACGGTGCACACAGAATGTGGCATTATACTCAATTATGGGCTAGATAAGTGCTGAGTATGGGGGGTTATAACTTCTTTTCCTCTTGAGATGATGCCTTTACTAATCAAGTGAGCTATGTGAAAAGCTTTTCTTACAATGGTATATACATGGTGGTCAAAGTTAAGGTGGTGGTCAACCTGTAATCCAAGGTTCCTTACCACTTAATGGGTACTTAGGGTATTGTTATTGATTTGATAGTTTGAAGGGGCATTGTTTGTGCCGACAGGAATGATGATGCATTTCTTTGCATTCAGTTTGAGACCGTAAGTAATACAGCAGTTGCTAGTCTGTGTAAGGCCATCCTGGAGTATACTGACATCATTTGGGGATTCAATGATTGCACCTAGTTTGCAGTTGTCTGCAAACTTGGTCAGCCACAACCCTTTAGTTTTGACTTGAACTTCTGAGAAGCATATACCAAACAGTAGGGGGCCTGGCACTGACTCCTGTGGCACCCCACTGGTAACAGGTCTGCTGGTTGTGGAGTCACCCACTTTGATAGTGTGCCTGGTTTGTGAGCCAGCTAGCAACCCATCTTACAACAAAGGGGTTTACATTCAGTTTGCTAAGTTTATCGGTAATGCCTGAATGTGGGATCGTGTCAAATGCCTTTGACAGGTCGGGGAGTGCACAGATTTGCCCTTATCAATAGCTATGGTCACACTTTTAAAGAAATTCACCAGATTTAACAGGCAGGATCTGCCCTTCTCGAAGCCAAATTGGATCGGATCCAGGGTTTGGAGATCACTTATGTCTTTATTTATCAGGACCATAATGATATGTTTCATGGCCTTACAGATGAGGCTGGTCTGGCTTATGGGTCTGTAATTATCCGGGTCTGTTGCTAGGTCACTTTTGTGGAGGGTAATAACTGTAACTATTCTCCATTCCATAGGAACAAAGCCTGTGGTTAGGCTATGATTGAAAAGAGTACTTAGTGGTGATGCTAGTTCATGTTTTAGCCTGTTTAGAAGACAGCCTGGGATGTCATCTGGTCCCATAGAGAACATGTTATTTCCTTTGAACAGGGCTTTAAGGACTTGCTCTTCATATATGTTAAGGACGGTTGGCAAAGGGTTTGCTGTAAGTTAGGAAGAGATGAGGGAGTGAAATTTTCACCAAACCTATCCACTAGCAGGTTTGCTATCTCTGTGGAGTCAGTATGTGTGATACTGTTGGTCACCAGTTCTGCACATGCTTGGGTCCTACTCTTTAGGTTATGTATGTAGCTGTAAAAGGCCTTATGGTTGTCCTTGGCAGTACTTGCTAGGTTTCTCTCAAAGGACCCCTTGGAGGATTTGACAAGTTGTCTTATTTGCCTGTTAAAACTGAGGAGGATGCTTTTCCATTGCTGGGTCCTTGGCTTTGTTTTCTTGGACAGCAACTTTTTGCATTTATTGCAGAATTTGCTGATGCTGGAAGTCCACCATGGCAGTTTGATTTTACTTGGGGCTCTGGCTTTGATTCTGTCTGGTACAGTGAGTTTATACACTTATGCAAGTGATTATACAGGGCTTTAGTGTAAGCTTCGGCATAGTTATCACTTTCAGCTTCAGTTTGGGCTTGGAATGCATTCATACCTTCACCTAGGAAGGCATGGTTTGCCTTGGTGAAGTTTTTTAGTCTGATTTCACCCTTTGTTAGTGCTGCTGTTAATGTCAGTTTGAAGGTGACTGATTTGTGATCAGTTTTAACTAATGTGGGTCCAACAGTTGCATCTGTTCGACATGCTGGTGAGGACCAGATCTAGAATGTTGGTTCCTCTTGTCGGGGTAACTAATGCAAAGAGCATATAACTTATTGGGCATTCCTGATTTACATCACTTTTCATATGCAACTCTTGGTTTAACCAGCCATTTTACAAGTATTTTTGCTTTATCATTACTGTACGCTGACATACACAATTTCCAAATGTTCTCACTTACATATTTTCATTATCACCCATAAGATTTCTTGTCCAATTGTATCAAATGCCGTATTAAGGTCTCCTATCATGATTTTTGCTTTTTCTTTTCTATTCATAATATCATCCTCAATTTCCCTATCATTAATAATTCTTGACACTTCCCTTTACATTACATATATATATATATATATATATATATATATATATATATATATATATATATATATATATATATATATATATATATATATATATATATATGTGTGTGTGTGTGTGTGTGTGTGTGTGTGTGTGTGGGTTACCTTTATTTCACTGAATGACCACAACTTCGAAACCCACTTCTTCGACACGGCATAACATCGAAAACCAGAGAGTCGATATTTCCCACACGATAAGTAACCATTTGGCCAACCAGAAGTCAAAATTTACCATTAAAACAAACACAACTATGTGGGGGGCTATGCCCCCCACACCCCCCTTACTTTATATTCCAGCTCCGAGAACGCACTACCGTGGGGGTATGGGGAAAAGTTCAAGTTGCTGGCCAAATGTTTATTTACCATGTGGGAATCGTTGGCTCTCTGGTTTTCGATGTTATGCCATGTCGAAGAAGTGGGTTTTGATGTTGTGGCCATTCGATGAATTAAGGGTAACATATATATATATATATATATATATATATATATATATATATATATATATATATATATATACACACACACTATCTTCCCTAAAATTATCAATTTTAGTTTTAGATCTTTTATATTGTTTTTATAAAGATGTTATAATCATTATTATTCAATACTAGCTCTTGTTTCTTAATTGTCTTTAATCTTCTTTCTTCCATATGAATTTAAGTATTCCACTACATAATTCTTTACACATAAAACCTTCATTTAACCATTCATTCAAAATCTTTAAAAAATACTTTTCTCTCTGATCATGTAGCCCAGGCTGGTATGACCCTGACCTTGAGTAGCATCTTATCCTCACCAAGAATGATGCCACAGTATAAAGACAAAATGATCAATTTTAACAATTGGCTAAAGTATTGGTGTCATTCAAAGGGGATCCAGTGTCTGTCAGCCTGGGATGACATGCTCGACAAGCCACATTGCTTCGCTAGGGACGGCTTGCACCTGTCACCCCTGGGCTTTCTAATACTGGCTAAGGCTCTTGCCACCTCCATAGTGCCTTTTTTAGGCAAGGCTGTAAAGACAAACCCACCTCCATAGACAACACAAGGAAAAAAATACTAAGGGTAATGCTGCTCAACACCAGAAGTCTAAACCTCAAGATGCACGCACTCAAGGCTCTCCTCAGTATGGAGAATATCAATATCTGTACAGTAACAGAAGCCTGGTTCAAGGCTTCTGGGAGCACCCCAGCACTACCAGGTTATACTTTATACCATGCTTTTCAGCCCCAAAACTCGGACCAAACCACAAAAGGCGGGGGAGTATCCACATTCATCAAAGATACCCACACCTCCAGGTTAGTGGCACTGCACAAAGCATCGGAGACCATCCATGTGCAACTAACAGTGGGCAAAACTGCCTTTTATTTT
>NC_056730.1:381525391-381562891 GCF_019279795.1 Protopterus annectens
AACTCATTTCCTAACATTTTTTTTTATTTTGAATTAATTTCATGGACCCCCCCCCCCCATTTCTTAAAAAATGAATCAAGGCTATGAACAAACTGCCATTACTTGGTTTGGTCTGTGTGATCAGTGAAGCACATACAGCCCATCTCTATGACGGAGTAATACTTCTCAGTTATTACAAAAGTCCTGTCTAATGTATGCTGCTAACAATTTACTCAATTGATTCCACTTTCTTTCTCACTTTTTGCTACAGCCATTTACCAAATCCAAGTTAATATTCAACATTGTTAAATAGGATGTCAGGGAAAGCAACACTGTCTTGTAAGGAAGAAAGGGAATTTTTGTGGGGTATTCAGATACAGATAAGTATATTTGCAAAATAGCTAGATGAGTAGTGACAGGCAGACAAGAGGTGATTCAGACCACTAGCTGGAGAATATCATAGTATGTATCCCATGCAAATGGCCATATAATAGCATGCAAATGAGTAGCAGTGTGTTAATGGCAGGGATTACCTATGCAAATAATGAAATCGGACATGGCAGTGTGATTCAGGAGTGTATAAAATTAGTGCAATGAGTCACAGTGATCATCTTTTCTGAACATCATAATTTTTCAGGCTAAATGTGCATCACTCACTCTAAGATGCCAGAATAGCTTCTGCTTTAGCTGGTCAGTATCTGCTAGTGGCCACCTTGGGAGCCAGTGTAAATGATGTTGCATGCTGCAACCCCCCCCTCCCCCCACATTATAGCACAGTCAGTCAGCAACTGACATATCAGTCTCCATGTCTTGGATATAGTTGGCCACTGCCATATAGATAGAGACATATGCAACCAAGTAGATGTACCATCCTTACTTGGAGTCAAGAGGTATGAGTGAACTTACAATCCTAAGGAATACAATGATCTGTGTAGCATCATCCATCATTTCTATGAGGACCTTTAAGCATCTTACAGGGGACATGTTAGAAGTTTTGTACCCACTGGCATCACAAATCCTACAACATTTCCTTAAAGCTATACTGCAAGATATAGAGGAACATAGTTGGTTCACTACATAATTGAGAAAAGAACCATAATTATGCAGGTATTCTATGACATTGCCCATTTCCCTAAAGCCTTGGTTGTCATTTACTGCTCCCACATTGTTATCAAGGTCCCATCTTCAACATTTTCATCCATTAAACCTACCAGAAGGGCTTACTCCCCATCAACTACCAGGTGGTTTGCAGTGCACAGGGTCCGTCTGTATGCATGCCATATAGGTCATCTTCATGATTCCCACATCTGGCACATGGGTGACCTGTGCCAGCATTTTATGTGTGGTGACTGTCCATAGGGTCATCTATTGGGTAGGTGTACATATTGCCAACCATAGCCTCCACAGTAGTCCGATCTCATCAACATGGGTAGCAGTTCTCTCTAGTGTTGAACTTTATTGTACTTTGCACTTGGTGCTAAACATGTCTTGGAACCACGGCCAAGACAGTGAATAACACTGGACTGTCACAGTCACATAACATCACTGAACTTTAGATTAGAAAGTAGAAGGCCCAATTCCGGTGGACAGATACATCTGGTGGTGTTCTGTGGTATGCAGTGGAGACCTATAGGAAGTTATTTGGTGTGCATCATGCTTCATAACATGGTACAATGAAAACGTTTGGAACACAGGAAGACTGTACCACTGCCTGACATACCTGTGGTAGCTGCAGCAACACTAGAAGAAGGAGCCAGGTGAGAAGTCATCAGAGGAACTGACTATGGAAAGCCCTCATGCAAAGCAGAGGTAGGAGAAATATGTCATGGCACTGGAAAAGAGGTGGCTTCTGGCCCACAACTATGAGCCATGACAAGACAAACATAGAACAAAACTAATGTCTCCATTAACAAACCCAGGCTATGCATGAATCGCTCACTCACACAGGCCAGAAGGGTGGGCAAGGCACAGTCACTATCATTTGCACAGGTGTTGGGGCAGAGTGACAGGGGACAGAACTACTAGCACAGAAAGAGAGGTCAAGGTGATGTATGTACTAGGCATGCACATGGCTAGAAAGTCTGGGGAGTCAAGGATCACCTCCTTTAGTATTGTGGTGCAGCTTCCAGTGACAGAACATTGGCTGGATGCACCATGTGGCCTTGCAGTGTCAGTGGAAGTGGAAACATTTAACCATTTTATTCAAGAGATGATGTAGCGCCTGGAGCATATGAGCGAGAACCCTGCTGTGCAATCCACCCCCCCCCCTTGGTGTTCTGGCAGAATTATGGTTTACATAGCTTGGCTCCACAATGCAGGTGGTTGGAACTCAGACTGAGACTGGAGCTTGAGTAACAGAAGTTTGATTAACAGCCCAGGCTCTCAACCTCTTAGCACAAGAAATCTGGACAAAGCCTAAAATAATGGGGTGATAAAGGCATAAAAATAGGGTCAGATTTTTAATATTACTCTTATACATTTAAAAAAATTACTAAAATAACAGGATATGTGTTAGCATGAATTTTCTGAAAGATATGAAGTCTGAAACTTAAATGTATGTCATTATTTATTGACTTCAATCTTCAGTGATTTGCTAGAAAACCACAAATTGGATGAGAAACAGACAAAAAATGAGGCAAAAATCTGAACATTCTGTGAAAGTCTGGACACTTGAGAGCCATATGGAGGAACCAGGCAGAGAGAGAAAGATTGAAGGGTCATGGGCCACTTGCCTCTTCTGGGTGGTGAAGAGGGATCCATGCACTTGAGGGCACACTGGATAGGTACAATTCCTTAGTAGACACTGGAAAAAAATCACCTGACAAGCTTCAAGAGTATGGGTGGGGCTGCTTAAAAAGAATGCCACTTGTAGATGTGAGAGATCATCCTTTTAAGCCTCTATTTCACACTCAAGCTGAGTGTGTGCAGGGATGTTAGGGCAACAAAATAAGACAAATTACAAACCAGCTACCTCAGTCATGCCTTTCTGGTCAACCCTCTACCTGGGGATGGGAAAAGAATGGGACAATATTTTGGGTGAAGGATGATGATCAGCAGGCACTGGGAACAAAATGAGCCAAAAAAAGAAAGAATTATGGTGCCTATCACCTGATGACTGGACACAGGTAGATATTACTCATAGTAGGGCTATAGGGAAACATACTGGTGTTTAACTGTGAGACATTGAGTGGTTTTCCCAGTTGGTTTGTGCCCACAATGGAGCCAGAGGAGCATCAGCCACCTCCCAGGGACTACCCACAACCAAAGGTGGAGACAGCCATGGCCAGTGTGGCCATATCTGGAATGATGTGTAACATTTGTGCACAGCCATCCTCCAGCATGACCACAGTGACTCATCCCCCACATGCACATTGATAAACCTACAGACAATAACTAGGCCATCACTAGCCTCACTAGGAATGTCTGCTCCAGGTGCCTATACACTGTGTCACCTCACCAGAAATGTCTGCACCAGGTCCTATACACGGTGTCACCTCACTAGGAATGTCTGCTCCTATTAAATGTTTTTATCACAGCTGGACTCAGGTCCCTATACACTGTGTCACCTCACCAGGAATGTCTGCTCCAGGTCCCTATACACTGTGTCACCTGACCAGGAATGTCTACTATAGGTCCTTATACACTGTGTTAACTAACCAGGAATGTCTGCTCCAGGTCCCTATACACTGTGTCACGTTTGTGCTTGGATCACTGATCTACATATCTGCTGTCAGACACCAAGGCTAATGCCTTGGACAGAGAACATTCTGGGGTTATAGAAGCAACAGCCATCTACATGCCTCTCTCCTATGCCATCTACATGCACCCCAGAGTCAGTATAGTCCTCTGATACCATCTGCTGTGGTGACAGCTGTGTTGCAGGGATGAGTTTGAAATGGGTGGGCAACCTTCACCAAACATAGGCAATGCTGGGGGTTCATTCTGGAGCTCTGTAGTAATTCATCTGGGTGATGTGAATGTGCCCTCCACTGTCATTATTGCTGACAGTGCTACTGGGTTGTCAGACTCTGCCACATGCGTATGCCATCATCGTCAACCTCCAGTAGCTCATTGACATCAAGAGTGTTACAGCCTGTCAAACTGGATTTTTTCCCAGTGGAATCTGTGAATGTATAACATACTTGTAGCAATGCTGATACATATTTGTTATTCACAACACCATGTGGCTCACAGATATAGGTGTCTTGTGATGCATGTTACCAGTGGTGCATCATTGATGTCCCTGGGTGATGTAAATGCATATGTGATTTTATGAATAAACCATACACAGGGGTAAGTCAACATCCTACAGGAATGACATGTGTCACTATTCTCCGGAGGTATCTGCTGCATACATTCAGGCAGTTATCACCAGCACACCCCACATCGAAGTCACTGCCAGACATGAGAGTTCACTCATTTTTCATACTGAGGGACACCAGGACTAGCTTCATCTTTTTGAAATGCCTCAGTATTGATGGTTCATCTCCACTAGTCAGCCATTTTCTGGCTTTGTAGTGGTCTTGTCATGGGATATGACTTGGATTTTCCAATGCACCTGTTGTATTGTCCTATTATGGCCAACCATTGCACTGATGTCCAGCACCAGTTCCTGCCCCAGCTGGGCTCAGAAGGTCTTGTCTGATTTACCCTTCACATGGATACTCTTGTCATGTCTGCATAGGTCCTGCAGTAGCACCTCTGTCTCCTGTGTGATAAGCTTCACCAGCCATTACAGGTCCTTTGATCTCATACTAGGAAAGATACAACAATAGGTTACACATATGGATCAGTGCATGTAAGCAAGACTGCTCATGTCAGCCAACAGTTGTCTCCACATAATCCCCTGCATCCCTGTGGTGACCACAGTCATGTTTGATTCTATAGGGTGAGTGTCCTAATATTGTGCCATCATGTAGCAGCTGTGGGCATGTTACTCATGCTTGCTGTTCTTTGCACATGTGCCTGTATCATAATCTGTGTCTGATGTATTATATGTATACCACCCCTTGTAACATGTCATGCTGTCTGTGTGCAGATGTCACCTGTGTAGACCCCTACATGACAGGACTGTAACTGAGCCTACCTTGTGTTCACTGTGCCCTGTCAACCCCCCCCACACACACAGGACTATAACCTGCTCAACTATTTCCCTCTTCCCCATCAAGTGGACCTCCTGTACAAGACTGCAACCTGCCCTGCTAGTTCCTTCTACCCAGTGTGGATGAAATCTCCTTTCTTTACAAGAAGTAACTAGTTCTTTCTACCCAGTGAAGATGAGACTTCATTTCCTTACATTATATACGTTATATCTACTTTATTCTCATTCTCTATGTTACTTACTGTAATCAGTTTCCCATAAAATTGTGACCACAATTTTATCATTTTAAACGGGATTTGTAATGTAGCTACTATGACAATGAGATGATTTAGCATAATTGGGTATGAAATGTACCAAAAATGCAACATGCCATCACCCCTATTCTGCACTATAGGGCACATTTCTGATATGCTTGGACTGATAGGTCACAGTGTGCATGCCTGAGGAGCCTGGTCATGCTAATTACATTTTGGATTGCACTAATGAGCTAGCCATCAAGCTACACTGCTGCATGATATTCATTTTCATGGGCTTTGAGATCATGCAGATTATGCATGAGTCTGGCCACATTAATGGCACTTTGCATCACACTACTGACCACGTGTGTCATGCTACTATTGATGAGCATCACACTACCTTGCTGCTAATCTATGTGCATCATCATGGACCTAATAAACAAGGATATAGGGAATCTCCAAATTCTTGATCCTACACAGTTTGGTTTTGTGAAGGGTAGATCATGCCTGCTCAACTTGATCAACTTCTTTAAGTCAGTCATCAGAGCTGTGGATGAAGGCAAGTTGGTTCATACAGCCTACCTTGATCTGGCCAAGGCCTTTGATACCATTCCGCACTCAGGAATCATAGAAAAACTCACTAAGCTAGGCATAAACCCCTATATCACTAGTTGGGTTGCAAACTGACTCACAGATAGAACCCACAGTGTGAAAGTAGCTGACTCCAAGTCAGACTATCCACCAGTCATGAGTGGAGTCCCACAGGGTTTGGTCCTGGGTCCTCTCCTGTTGGCTATCTACTTCTCTGAAGTCCAGTTCAACATGAAGGGACTCTGGCTGACAAAGTTTACAGACAATTGCAAGTTGGGAACTTTTATTAACTCCCCAAGTGATGTTGACATCCTACAGAAAGGCCTCAGTGAGACCAACGACTGGTGCCAGAACTATGGCCTTAAGCTCAATGCCAAAAAATGTGTCGTCATCCCCCTTGGGAAAAACCTGGTTCCCTTGATGATAGTCCACTGAACACAGAAGGAGTTATAAGAGATCTAAGAACACAGGTTGATAGCAACCTCTCTTTTGACCACCACATTGCCACTGTGATCGGAAAGTCCTTCTATGTGGCACATCTCATTACTAAGGGTTTTGCATCCAGGAAGAAAGAGGTCATTGTCTCCCTCTACTCTTCCCTCATTAGGCCAATCATCGAGTACAATACCCCATTTGGCATGCACCTCATTAGACACCTGCAACAACTGGAGAAGCCACAAAAGTACCTCACAAAGAGGATCCTAGGCCTTAACATTTGTCCTAACTGGACAGACAAAAAACTCCAACTATTCTCTGTCTCATATCGCCTACTTATAGGCGATCTCTGCTTGACTTACAAATCCATGTCTGACCCAGCTCTGTTAGAAATGCTACATCTAAGGAAATCCCAATCCCTCCACACCACATGCTCCAGAAACCTCAACCTCATTACCACAATCAACAAAACATGCTGGAGGGACAGGTTCATAACCCAGAGACTACCCATGCTATGGAATAGACTTCCCATACATGTCAACCAGAGCACCTCACTGACCCTCTTCAAGAGAAATCTTGATGAGTAGATGGGAAATAGAAAATTCACACCGGGGATCACTCCTGTGGCTCTACTCAACAAAGGCACTAGGAACTAAGGTTGGGTGGCATGATGCCAGGGTAATCCTATGGGCTAGGCTTGTAAAGGCTCCAGGGCCATTAGCCTAGTACACACCTATGAACCTATGACATGGCATCCATAACATGTGGATATGCACCCAGCTAGCACCTTAGCTCTTACACTTTATGTGATGAGTGGACATTGCTTTAACAGGATCAGACCTTGGCAGGGCTCCCACCTGGTTCAGCAATGAATGCAAGATCTTTTTCATCTGCTGCACACAGATCATCAGTCCTGTCTGCTGGGGAACTATGAGGACTCTCCTTATAAAATGGATGTCAAGTACAAGCTTGGAAAAATGGCAAGTGATATAACTGATATTCTTTGGCCTGGTGAGCAGTTCCAGCATAAGCATAGTGACCAGAAAAAATGCCACCTAGACCTTCTCTGCCAGTGGGGAAAAGAGGTTATGGAGTGAGAGCCACCATATTTTTGTAAGCGACTGTTTTTGCATTGTCATAGTGCAGTAGGGCTAGCACCTGTAAATGTAATAGACTTGTGCTGTAAGGAAGATGCTGTGTTCATTATTGCTTCTTTTATGTGTTCCAGTGCCACAACAGAGAAAAAAATAAGACTGCCTGCCAGCCAGAAGATGATGACCATGTTTTCATGGCAGTGAGTAAATGTGGGGAGTTGCTGCTATTAATTTAATAGTGTAATAAAGCTGTAGAAAATATCACTAACCAGTTGTACTTCTGCTTTTTGTTCTTTTCTTTTTCATATATCATTAGTATCTGTATTATTTGGCTTTGCTGTTGCTTTCTCCGGTTAATGTAACAGTGTAATAAAATGTACTAGTGTAGTAATCAAGGAGCCTCATTTCTCACCACTAGCTTCAGTGAGGAATGTATACATTGGGAGGATGACAAGTACACACACAGTAAAGTACAATTTCCATTAAGAGCACACAGAGATCACAGTCATTCTGGGTCTGGTTTCTCTCTCTTTCTCCAGATCCCCAATAAGACTTCCCACTGGCACAGCTATAGGGTTAAGATCTCAGCCAAGTGGCCAAGCTAAGACCTCCAGCACCCTCTCTGTTCAACCAGTGCTTCATGTCACTGCCCAAGTAGCTGACACACACACACACACACACACACACACACACACACACACACACACACACACACACACACACACACACACACACACTTTGAGATTTGATTGACATACAAACACACACACACACACACACACACACACACACACACACACACACACACCTGGGAAAGGCTGGCACCGGTGTACTAGCTATGCCCCCTTCTGCCCAGAAGCACCAGCTGCCTCCAGCCACCCTTACTTATCAGCTACTATAAAGGCCCTTACAAAGGGTGATCAATCCCACTGTGTAATTTTACTATTATCCAAATGGTAAGTGTGACCAAGACTTGCAAGGCTATTTAAGTGTAGCCAGTACAGTGTCACCAAATACATATGCAAGTACTCTAAGAGCTTAACTATCTCTAAACAAACCAGACACAATTAAAAGGTTTAAATATATGTAATAATAAATAATAAAAGAACAAGACAATATTCAATAACTCAGCACAGTGACTACAGAGTTCAGACTCACAGGAATATTTTAAAAGAGCATTGCAGGACAGTCTCAAATAAATACAGAAAGCATCTAAACTAATCTTCATTATATTCCTATATATATCTAAGAGAGATTACTGTACCCTGGTTACTTACTATTAGCAAGACAAGTGCTGGTGGGTGGATGTTTCCAGGTCCGAAGAAAAATACAAAATGCACAGCCTTTGAGAGACTTCTTAAATTAATAATCAACATTACTGCTCGGTTATCTCAGATTACATCACTCTTTGTCACCTGTCTTCAGTCACCAGGCTAAACAGATACTTAGAATTTTTAGCATCTGTGTGTGAGAAGTAAATATCTCTCAGAAGTTCAGCTGCTAGGAAGTCACAGAACAATAAAAACACTTTACATTTTAAACCTAGTAATTATTTCTGCTTCAAGACAATGGAAAGAAATGTCTAGCTCTAGACATCCTGTCTCCTTCAGTGAAACTGAGAGATAAACACAATCATAAAACATTCTGTTCTTTTCCAGTAGGGTACACAGTGGTTACATTCTTGAAGCTCAGTACATAACACACACTTCTGCACCAGTAGTTTGATATACACATAACATATAGTTCTCTTACATTTGTAAGACAAGCATATGAATCATAGTCCTATTCACAAATGACATATGATTATTTAAAAAATTTCAGACAGCTGGGCTGGCAGTGTCACATCTATATACAAATCATATTAATATTTTCAAGTGACATACAATTATTTACAAAATTACAGATAGTTGGACTGGCAGTATTTCCCTGGTATCACATATATAATTGAAGTTTTGTACTTGTATTATATTTTTTCAGTATTTCATTGTCTTTGTGGTATGTGTATTTGTTGTCTTTTTTTCTCCATTTCAGGTACTATTTTAACAAGCAGTGCCACATATCACTAATCATTCATATGCATGCCATTTTTGTTTTCTCATTTTTCCTTTGGTTTCTTATTATGGTGCTTTGTCGCTGTTTTGTTTTTCTCTAGTTATTTTCTTTTTCTGTAGGATCACCAAAGGTGTAGGCAGAGATTAGGTATCAGGCATGGAGCTCAGCATCAGCCAACAGTCTGACTTTTGGGTATCCAGCAGTCCCCAGGCCTGAAATCTATGTGGAAGGTGATCTAGAGGGCTCACGGGTGGTATTTGTTGCTGCTTCTCTGGTGGGGGTGACATAGGTGCATCAGAAAGTTTTGCACAGGGATCCTCCTGGGGTATCTTGCATAAGGTTTAGTAGCTGGTGAGAAACAAGGTGGCCCAGTGGCTTGAAGCCTGCATTGACACTTAGGGGTGCTTTTTATGTAGCTGATAAAGTTGTGTAGCTGAATGGACTCAACCATTGGGCCACCAGAGGTGGAGTCCATCCTTGATGAAAGTCATGGAGTTGCCTGACTTCTAAGTGGGCTTCTCTCTGGGTCAGGCCTGGCAAGCCTTCATCAGCCCTCCCTAGTTTCATGCATTGAGTATACTGCATAGAGGTATACCGACTCCAAATTCCAGGAATAAAGTGTGCTGCCTAACAAAATATATAACTTAATCTTAAAACCACTCTGCATTTATTTATTCATCCTTTGTTGGCCAAGTTAATCCCACTAGGCCAGTGGCCACTTTTTAGGAGAGACTTTAGGTGGTATTTATACTAACAGGGTAAATTTGTCCAGGGCATTGAGGAACTTCATGTATGTTCTCAGTTCAATAGGTTCTGTGGGTTCTTCTATATTGACCTAAGCTACCATCAACTCAAGCAGATGGGACCTTAATATAATGTTTCATCCAAAAATACAACACACCTAGGAGTGCAGTACTCCTTGTAGTGTCAGCAACCCATTTACCTGCTGGGGGAAGAGAACCCACAGCCTTCCATTCCAAAGTTGAGTGTGCTATCTGTTATGCCACTGACACTGCATCACATAAAAAGGCATCCTGTTCCAGTCCATGACTTAGCAATGCCAGGAGATATACATTTATTACTCAAGATCATTTCACATTTAGGAACTTGGAAAGTATAATTACATCCTCTACATGATTTATTGTTCTGCAGGGTATCAATATGCAATAAGAGCCAGAACTGTTTATATTGGAGAGCATGGTATGCTAAATATAATTTATCTCATAGTCAATGATAAATTGTGGAATATACATCAAGTATTTCTAGGCATGCACTGTAGACGGTTATTCTTTCTGTAAACTTTTGGACACTTTCTAACAATGACAGATCACCTTTAGAGCAGGAGCTTAAAGAAGAGTTATACTGAGTAATGGGTGTTACATAGGTAGTGCATAATTTTACCAGAAAAGCCACCAAGCTAGTGTCATCTATGTGTTGAGTAATTCATAAAATCTGTCAGCTCTGTACATTAGCATGGCTACACCTTGTTCATAGTAGTAGTGAGCACAACCTAAATGCCAAGCTCATCCATCATGGTAGGTAAGTACTGAGGAGTTTAGAGGTATGGTAGGGTTAGGAGATGTACGCATGAGTATATGCAAGGGGGTGGATGGTGAGTGTGTGTGTGTGAATGTGTGTCTGCCTGGAAGATTGCAGTGGGGGGTAGCACGGGGTTTCATTAGAAGTGTGTGTAAGTATATGGGTGAGTGTGTGAGTGAATGCCATTGGGTGTGGAAGGGGCTTGTTCATATGTGTGTGTGTGTGTGTGTGTGTGTGTGTGTGTGTGTGTGTGTGTGTGTGTGTGTGTGTGTGTGTGTGTGTGTGTGAGTGTGTGTGTGGTATGGACTAGGGTGCCTGTCATACTTCCACACACTCCTAGAGTAATGAGCAGAGCCTGCAACATTGGGTGGGGGGAGGGGAGCAACTAGCCACCAGAGATAATTCTTAAAAGTTGTGCTTGAGCAGCTCTTAGACAGAAAGGGGATTAGAGGGTGGGGGTAACACTAGACACCAGGGATAATTCTTATTTCCATGCGTTAATTGCACTTTAACAATATGGGGATGGGGGGACCACTAAACTCCAGGGATAACTCTGATGTCTTGTGCGTGAGCAACACATAAACAAAAGGGGAATCAGGCAGTGAGGGAAACACTAGAAACCAAGGAAAACTCTAATGTCTCGTGCCTGAGTGACATCTAAGCAGTGCACACAAAACAGTGAACACCAACTTGTTGAAACTGACACAGTTAAGACTATCCTGGGATCCAATAAACAACGTGTAGGCTTCGTGCAAAGACTGCACAGAGTTTACTTGCTAGCGAGATGAGCAGCAGCACTAATCACACATGCATGCCATTCATCGTGCTTACATGAATGCAAGCGATGTTTCATGGCTAGGAAACCATGCAGAGCAGCACAAACACAGAAAGTACATGCATACAAGTTTGCCCAAGTGGCAAACATGTTCTTTGAGATTGAGTGCAGTCACAATGACTACCCGGGTAAAAATATTGCAATAACTGCAGTATTAACACATTATAGAAAAGTGTACTCATTGCAATGTACACTAGAACAAATTTCTTTAGTCTGAAGTAATAGAATGGGGGGGTGAACAGCAAGGGCAAATGCAATGAAAGTTAAATACAGCAGGCAGGGAAAGTGTGCTGATTAAAATGGGCATAGAAATGAATGGTAGGAATGAAGAAAGAAGAAGAGGGCATGTAAAATATGGTAATGTATCCCAGATAGGATATGTCAATGTATGTACACTTCCAAGACAAGTCAGTAGCACAACATAAAGTATATCCGTAGATAGCACATTATGTACTGCTGTTTACATCTCCTGTGCAAGTTATATGTATATCATCACACATGATAGTATATATGTGATGGTCACACAAGGTTACTTGTCAATGGAGATGAATTGTTGTGATATACACATCAGTGATATCCTCGCTGGAGAGGATATTTATCAACAGTGGTATATACAGTTAGGGGTGTGTGCATGCTGTGCGCATCTGAAAAATGACTTGCTTGAACATGATTGAAATGTCAGCATACCTCACAACCAATCATGGAGACATAAAGCAACAGACTCATGGACAACTGCTGACTGAAGCAGGTACAATCAGAAACAGTTCTAAAATATTAACAATATTAATCTGTGACATTGACAGAATATGTATGTTTAAGTTATTATACATGTACATGTACTGCAGGAATGATTGCCAGTATTCCTGTAAGAGGATTTTTCCACCCCTTTTCCAGAAATAAAGTCTTTGGAGGGGCTAAGTGGGACAGTGTTTAACCTGGAGTTAAATTCAAGGGCAATCTTGGCCACTTGAGAGGTTTGCATGACACATAAACCACAAGCCACACATGCAAAAGTTAAATCCATGCCATCAATGTTGTCAATGATCTCTGTCCTTAATGGGTTCAACATAGTAAGGAGCATCACACTTGCATCTTGTACAATACCTTGAAGGGAATTCTGTATTGTCAATTCCTAATAGGTATGCATAACAAAGAATAGTTCTGTATGGGCAACAAGATGTATGCAAGCTCACTGTGCCAAATGTAATATACTTGACTGAACCATCCTTGGCTGACACAGGTATCGGCCATAAGGATAACAACAGTTACAATCAACACACTATTATGAGTGGATTCCCAACACACAGGTGTATATTGCACACACCACCACAGATGTATGGCTTTACACTGTCACAGTGCTCTTTATAGAGGAAGACAGCATCATTGTATGCTGAGAAGAAGATGTTGGAGCAGTGTCTGACATAGATGTGGAGTCGCATCTTGGTATAAAATTGTCTCTTACACTCATACTTGAATGGACACACAAGTTCTCTGGTGTGAGATTAGAACCACAAACTATCTAGTTACACAAGCTAAAGAACACAATAGTTAATGCTCGTGCCCACAAAGACATTTAAGTCCAATACTGTCAGAGTGCACTTTAGAGGGGATCACACTATCATTATATGTTGAGAAGAAGTGGTAGGAGTGCATGACTTAGCTGTGGTCTCATATGCTGTTTTAAAATCGTCTCTAGACTGGTAGTCAAATGAGCACACATATTGACTATGATGAGATTAGAACCCCTACCTAGCTATCTACACTAGCTACAGAACAGAGTACTTAATGTTAGTGCTACAGCACAAGTCCAGCTTTCACATTATCAGAGAGCACTCTATAGTAGATGGCATCATCAGTGTCTGGTAAGAAGATTTTAGTAGAAGTGTCTCACATGCTGCTCTCCAGAAGGAAAGCTAACTGAACTACAGTGAGACTATAACCCCAACCTACCTAGTTATACAAGCAAGAGAACACAGTACTTAATGCCAGTGCACAGCACTAGCCTAACTTTCACATTCTCAGAGAACACTTTATAGCAGATGACATCATCAGTGTATGTTGGTAAGAAGATATTGTGAGGGCTGTATCAAATTGCTGTGAAGTCATGCATGACTGTAAAACAGTTTTCTCAATGAGACTTGAGTGGTGATATTAGGACATAGTCTCATACTCTTCTGAGTATGCACACACGTGCAGACACACACACACACACACACACACACACACACACACACACACACACACACACACACACACATTTACATATGCACGCACACACACAGGTTGACTGTTGTGCAATTTGAACCTCTACCTAACTAGTTAGCCCAGCTGCAGAACACAGTACTTAACATTTATGCCCTCTCAGAACTCTGATATTTTCATTGTCATAGTGGTCTTTAAAGAGGATGACATTATCATAATGTTGCAGGTGACATATATTGTTATGAGGATTGTATGCAAAGTCTGGAATTCACCTTTGCTTTCGTGGTTGCAATGTTCCAAAATTCTTTAAGTCATCTTGTTAACATATATTTAATAAGCTGTCATGAATGCATGTTGCAGAACTGAGACATGCACATACCTATTTCTCAATATGTTGTATACATAACACACTCAATCGCGCACACACACACACACACACACACACACACACACACACACACACACACACACACACTTTGGAACCAGCAGGAATGCAAGTGTTGATGAATGTGTGTTCATATTCTGATGAATTGATGCCCATAGTAATAGATTTTGTCAAAAAATATCAATGTGTTTTGATAAGTGATGACCAATGTCTAGTGTCAGTATAAAGCCCTAACAAATGTAACAACACAGTTGTGCACTTTATTTCTGTAGTGAGTTAACATTACACCTATTACTGAAATATCATTTGCAAGTGCATTGCTGCAGGGCACACATGAGTGTAAGTATGTCTTAAGTAAATAACAAGTCCCTTCCCTTCTATTGTGATTAACAATGCCTTTTGGTGGGATGTTTAAGCAGCATTGCACAGAGATGACCAGATCAGTGTGGCCGATTGCAAAACCTCACCAGATTTTGCTATAGAACATGAACAGTCATTCACCACCACTCAGCATTGGTGCACAATGCCAAGCTCCATGTAAATGTAGAGGACAAAAAGTGAAGGCTTTATTAGGGGCCATTTCTGGCCATGTGTACGGTGTGACATTTTATTTTTGACCAGTTTAAAGGTGTGAAAAAAGGCATAGATAAGAAAGTGGTAAAATGAGGGGCAAGCAGAGAGAAACAATAAATGAATATGCAGATGGGAATTAGGAATGAACCATAGCTATCCACTTCTTAAACACTGTAATGTGAACACATATAGAAAATTGTATAAATTTGGACAGTCACCACAACAAAGATAGGTGACAACACAATCATGTTGTATAGCCAATTGGACCAAATCAAGTGTGTCTAGAAGACACACATATGAATTGGAGAGCTATGTATGAGGACAATGTTTTGTGGGACATGTGCATATTTTCTGGACTTCAAGAAAAGAAGAATATTGGGGAATGGACATGGGAATGTCAAAGTCAGGTAGACAGGGTAGGTGAGGAAGCAGGTACAAACAAACAGGACAAACAAGACAGACACAGGGATGGTGACCAACACAAACATTTTGGATGATACCATGATTGGGGATAAATAGGGGACATCAGAGGCACATTCTTGTCAAGCATGGGAACAGTGACAATCTGGTCATCACCCTCAGAACTGTCATCACTGTCCCATTCCTTGTGGCATTGTTTGCATTCTAAGGAGCAACTTCTCCAGATGGCTGAGGCAAGTACCAGTGCTAGTGTCTAATACCTCATGCACCATCCCTGGCAGCCCCTGGCAGGTAATGTAAATTCGCCTCCACTAATACGTCCAGAGGGTACCAGTGTACCAGCTGCTAAGGCAATACTACCTAATGTTGATGGGACAGTTAGTGCAGGGGCTGAGGAGGCAGTACTGCCAGGTTGTGTCCTAGATGTGCTGTTTGTTGGTGTGGCAGCCAGTGGAGGGTAGGCAGGCTGAGTCACAGCTGTTGGCCTACCTCTCTGTGCTGAAAATGTTTTTGTTTATTGGCAGATATGTATGACATCAGAATGGTGTGTTCACATATATCATGTAAAAAATAAAAAGAGAGAGAGGTAAGGAGTGGGGTGAGACAAAAAATTCTTTATTACAATTAAATATATTTTTAATAGTATATTAGCTATACATATTTCCAAATACAAAATAGGATTGTGAATGTATTTATTTATTTGACATTTGCTAACTGGTTTGGTCCAACTGAGCCAGAGGCTCATTTTCAGTGGAGACCCGAGGAGAAAAGCTCCAGTGTAAATACAAACAATAGCGAACATACATTTGAGATTAAGTACAAACAATAATGGGCTTGCATTTGAGATTAACAATTCAATAAGAAAAAAGAAAACTGATAGTTCATATAGTAGGAAAAGCAGTTACACAGACAGAAATGAATCTGGTGCAAAGTAGGCCGATGTTATTACAGTCATAGTAACAAAACTCCATATGAGAGAATACTTAGATACAGTTGTTTTTACAATTCAGTAACTATCAATATATACGTATTTAAATGGATTATAGCTGCACAGGAATAATTAGGTGTTGAGGTAGTAGATGAGAATTCCATATGCTAGAAATAGAGTCATAAGAGTAAAAGCTATAAAAGAGACAGAAAGTTGTATGTAAAAGTTAAAGGGGGTTAGGAATTAAGTATAGTCATGTCAGGGACAGGAGCAAGAGTTTAGTGGGTAGTGTTTTCACTCTTTTTGATGTGGTTTAAGTGTATGATGTTTCTTACATTGGAGTGGAGTTTGTTCCAGGCCAGGGACACTGAGGGTTTGTATAGGAGTTTGCAAATGTTTTTATTGAATTTGTAGATATCAAGATGTTGTTCAAAGCTACAGAGTAACTGACTGGGAATGTAATAGGATACGAGGGAGGAGAGGGAGGGGCAGGAAGTAGGTTTGTAGAGTAGGGAGTCTGTGATATGTAGGTGTGATAGAAGAAGTTGTTGTTGAAATCCTAACCATTGCAATTTCTTTAGTGCAAGACAGTGGTGTGAATTGTAAGGTTGGTTGGTGGTGAACCTGGCAATTTTATTATAAGGGCTAGGCTTGTAAATGCCCTCGGGCAGATAGCCTAGTACGAACCTATGAACCTATACCTCAGTGTCACTGCTCGACAGAGGCACAGCAAAATAATGGGTATAGTTCCCCATACTAAAGGGTTGGCGTAAGCCACAAAACGATGGGCTAGGCTTGTAAATGCCCTCGGGCAGATAGCCTAGTATGAACCTATGAACCTATGAACCTATAAGTTTGTTCAAGACTGGTGAGTAATGTGGATTGTAAGTTAATAAGATTAGGGGAGGCATACAGTAGGAAAGGTAATAGGAATACCTGAGCCAGAGTAAGTTTAGAGTCTGATATAAGGATTTCTTTTGTTTCTTTAAAGAAGTCCTAGTTTTTGGTGTGTTTTTTTACACTGTTGGATGTGGAGGTCAAATTTTAATTGATTGTCAATTATGGCACCAAGGAGCTTAGTGTGAGGCTCTGCTTTGATGGTGGTATTGTTAAGTGATGAAATGGTGAATGTGGATTTGAGATGGGTGAGTGATCTAGGGAGGAAGAGAAGGAGGTTAGTTTTGTTTGGATTTAAGATGAGCTGGTTTACAGTAAGGCATCTTTTAATGGAGAAAAATTAATTTTGGGTAAGTGTGTACAGGCGGGAGATGTTATCAGAGGAGGAGATAATTGTAGAGTCATCAGCATATTGTATAAGGGAGGAGTGGCTGCAAGATGTGTGGAAATTGTTGATAAAGATATTGAACAGATGTGGCCCCAGTATAGAGCTCTGGGGGACTCCTGATTGGATAAGTAGGAAGGGGGAGCAGGAAATATGCCATCTGACAGACTGTAGTCTACTGGAGAGAGAGGATGAAAACCATTGAAAAGTGGAGGTTGAGAGGTTGAAATCTGATTGTTTTGATAGTAGCTTAGTGTGAGATACTGTATTGAAGGCCTTAGAGAGGTCAAGGAAAATACAGGATATTAGTTGTTTTTTGTCTCTACTTTTTACTACAGTATAAGTAAAAGATAGAAAGGAAGTAGCAGTACTGTGCTTTGGCAGAAATCCATGTTGGGTACCATTCAAGAGGTTTTCTTGGATAAGTAGTTTGAGAAGTTGAGAGTGTATACATTTTTCGAGTATTTTTGAGAGTGAGGAGAGAATGGATATGGGTCTGAAATTGGACGGGTCAGTGGAGTTTCCCCCTTTATGTAGAAATATACTGTAGAATGATTTCCAGATGTCAGGGACTGTGGCTGAATTGTAAAAAGTAATCTTTGTATTATGCAGATATTGCATATATGCTTTTAAATAAAGTTGCTTTATCTGTATACTTACACAACTGTGGGATGTCAGCCGTCCTAAACTCATCCAGTCACTGGTCGAGTTTTGCCTGCTTCTACCATTTCAGGTCATTATAATGATGTCTGCATTGGTCCCCAGTGCGTGGAATGCCAGTTGCACTGGAGACAGCCTTGGCTAGACTGTTCCAAGTCTCAGCCTTATACTGAGACCCAATATAATCTTCCTGCAGCAGCGTATGGCTTTAGCACTTTACGAGGAGTGCAATGAATAATTTTGACTCCTCCACACCCCACCTTTGAGCCCTGAATTGGGCACCATCCTTCCTAGATCCTGTCATGTCTGCACAGGTCCACCAACAACAGTAAAAGTGTTTTCCTGCCAATTTGTGATATTGCGTTTTATGGTTATTGAACAGACCCGCAATATCACACCAACCACGTTTGGAAATGCATATACTTGTATTACTTTCAGAGTAGATGTTTGAGTTCTGGTTCAGACCACACAATACATTCTGTTTCACAGCTATACTTGTGTTATGGGAGGTGTGTAGATGATGGTCAGTAAACTATGAAGTCCATCCCAGGTCAGAAAATACATTTTTAATTATCATGATATCCCAGTTACACATATAATACATATAATATCATATGCATGTTCAATTAACCTGCTATAAATAGTTATTGTTATGTATAATTATCTTTATATTGTTATTCCTATTATAACTTACAGTGAGACACCATTAGAACCTTACATCACCTATGTTCTGGCCATGAATTTACACCTAGTACCACAGGAGAAGCTAAACAGTGGGTATATTTTTTCAACCAGTACTGTCTAGACTGCTGACAGCCATGTAATGCTGCTTAGCCTATTTGAGTGAAGGAAAGCAAAGCAATGTTTCTTTTTTTTCTTCAGCAGTGAACCCTATTTGCAAATAGGTGAGCAATGTGAAAATGACACAAGTAGAAGTAAATATAAATTATTTCTGTTAATAATTATGATCATTTCTCAGTAAAAAAATACTGTGGAACTCAAGCCACTGTCTACCATCTTCTATACCTCAGTGTCTTTACACCTTGTTGCTACAGACACATTTGGGTCACAGGTGTAATTTCTGCTGTTATTACTATCCAAGGTGTTGACCGCCGCTCAATGCCGCTAAGTATTTTTGCACTTCTTAAGGCAACTGACATTTATTTTACCTTTCATTAATTTGACCATGTTTGTACTAGCCATGTGATGCACAAATGTAAAGGACAAAAAAAAAAAAAAAAACAAATTAAAATTAAACATATGTTAAAGAAATGCACAGCTCTGAATTTGAACTATCAGAGTAATGAAATTACAAAGCACAGTTGGAGTGTGTTATCTCTCTTTGCCATAGACACAGCTTTGCAACAGCAATCAAATCATGTGCATACAAACAATTCACATTTCCTTTGCTCAATTGCAGCTCTGTCTTCTCTTAGTATTGTGTTTATTCTTCCCTTATCTCTGCTTTATTCTCAGACATGCAGTCCATAGTACATTTTCTATCCTTTTCCATTAAATGTGTGATAAAAAATACATGACAGTGAACAACAGTTTTCAACAAAGTTAAAAGAGTCTTGCTGTTATTGATCAAAAATGATAAATGTGTGGTGCTTTGTTCCATTTAAAAACTTGCTGAAGTTATTTCCGTACTTTGTAAGTATGTCCTCACTGACACATCTACCACAGTGAAGATTGTCTGAATTGCTGTTGTGTTTTCTTTCTCTCTCACACTAATCATTTACAGCTGCAAGCCATTAGCAACTAACAATGGTGTAGAACCTACACTATGTTTACATTAGCTACATGAAGTCAAAAGTTTGGTATTCAGCAATTCTAGTGAGTTCACACCCTATATACATTTTCACAGTGCCCAGAAGGCTAAATCTATATTATAAAAAAGTAACCATGTAGCTAGGGAACTATATGCATAGGATGAAAGGTGTATCCCTTAGGTGGTCAGCCTGTGCACAATCCTTTGCCTCTTGGCCAGGGTGAGGGCATACTGTGTATGCCGACATCTGCCTACACTCAGAGCAGCTGAGGATTCCCCCTCTTACTCCTCACCTGTATGTGGATATAGTGACCCTGCCAGTGGTGGTAGAAGGTGTGCTCCTACCCCTCGGTGTTCCCACTGCAGCTGTTTTTGCAGGATGGTACTGTGTAGGATAGCACAGACTGTAATAATTTCAGCACAAGTACTGGGATCATACTCCAGGGCCCCCTGATGTATCTAGGCACCAAAACCATGACTTCAACAACCCCAAAACATACTATATGATGTGTATTTGAGTTTGTGCCTCATCATAGCATTCTTCTGTGTGTATGTGTGCATTTCTGATGGGCATCATCAGTCATGGCACCAATGCATACCCCAAATCCCCCAGTAAATGGCCTTGTAGGATATCACTCCTGGAAAACCTCTGGTAGAGCTGTGAGGTGTGCCAGATATGGGAGTCATGGTAACTGACTGGGTTGCCAGTACATGCATTCAGGATGATTCCCCTAGCATTACACAAGACTTGGCAGTTAATGGAGTGGAGCCCCTTACTGTTGATGTAAATCCTTCTCTGTTACCTGTGTGGTGATTTGATCAAAAGGTTGGTGCAGCTGTCACACTCAAGACTTCAAGGAAGTGTGCTATGTGGTACAACTCTTGCATAGTTCTAGCTCTGTCCTCGGGGGTACTGGAGCAATATATAGAGTCACTAGCATGCTGCTGCATAACCTTCAGGAATTGCTGTAGAATCCCGGATGCTGATTCCTGTGACAAGCACACAATGTCCCATGTGGGTCTCTGAAATGTTCCTGTAACTAAAATTCTAAGTGCTGCACATACCTTGTTCTCCAAAGGTATTGGTTCCCCTCAGTTTCCCTTGGTCTTAGGTGAGGATGACAAAGGTTGCAGAGTTTCTGGAGTGTGTCTCTATCCAGCCTGTAGCACTTTACTACTTCCAGTTCATGCAGACCATGAAAAGTTAAACGGGATCTAATTATCCTTCTCCTCTTTGCTCGAGGTCTATTAGCATCAGCAGCATAGACTTGAAGCTGTTGCACATACACATGAACAAGACCAGCAGCACCTCCTGACATTTTTTCTTTCCAGTGTAGTTTCTGTGGCTATATTTCAATAGGTTTTGGAGTACAGGGGTCAAACGGCTAAACAAAGTATACATGATTGCTTTATAGTTTCCCAAACAGCTCAACCATCTTAGATTGGTTGATTAGCTTGTAATGCAGCTGCTTATGCCCTAATAGTCAAACCATGATGTTTACCCAGCTTGCACAGCTCTACACTTCATGTAGAGCTGTTTACTGAATACAACTCGGTGCAATATCGGTTTCAGCGAGCCATGTAGAGTTTATTGAATCCAGCCCATTATTTAGGTAATAGCATTTTTTTTTTGCCACATGATGTTCTGTATACAACTTTTTACTTTCTATTATGATCAGCATGTCTGTGTATCTGTTTAACTGAAGATACAGCATATGCATGGAGGGAAGTGCTTTGCAGATAATGATGTCAGAACAGTACCTGATACTGGAATGTCAGGTGAAGCTATCACTGTGGAGTTTGTTATATTTGTGATAATGAATGCGAAATATTTGTTTTTGATTATACCCCATTTACAGGAGTTGGACTGATTTTAAGAAGCATTGCATATGGCTACTAATGTTACTCAGCATGATCTTAACTTTATTATTGAGTTGATGGAAATAGTCTTAATGAATAATTTTGTTTATTTTGAAGGGGATTTTTATAAAAGAAAGATGGGTGTAGCAGTGGAGGCAGCTGCTGCCCCTATGTTTGTGAATATAATACTGTGGTTTTGAGAAACCAATTATATTTTCAACAGTGATTATAAGAATTCATAGCATCCTATTTCAGGTTTTGATGATATTTTAATATTTTGGAAAGGGACAATGGACAGATTACAAGAATTTTATAATTACATTAATCAAACTGTATTTTTTTTTTCAAAATTCATCATGAATTATAGTCCTGAAACCACTGATTTCTTGGATTTTACTTTAAGTAAAGATTAAAATAAGAGGGTGTCAAAGTCAAACATTATTAGGAAGTATACATTTTCAAATAGTTATTTGTACTTTACTACTCCCCCCTTTTGGCAGAAATATAATTTAGTAAAAAGATAATTTGTCAGGCTTTCCCATACAGTGTCTGATGATGCGACATTTGGACAGGAAGTGGGTATTTTACAAAAATGTTTAATGAATGTGATTACCCTATGGGCCTAATTGATGGTGTGTTTAATGAAATTTGTAGGGCAAGATATGGAAGGTTTTGCCCAATAGTGAAAGATGCTGATTTTTTATTGAGGGATTGAAAAGGGGAAGACTTTAAAACAGCAGTGGTTTTGGATTATAATAGTATCAACATTGTGAAGAACATTTTGAATAAAAATTGGAGTGGGATATTTGGTGGTTTTACTGGAAAGGCTCATCCAGACTCTGCTACACTTTGCTGTGAGGAAAAGGTTAGTTTGCTTTTTATTTGTTGTATTTTGTATTACTTTATTGCCTTTTTCTATTTTGAACACTGTAATTTGTTTTCTTTACCTTGTGTTTTACTTGTATTCTGCTTTTAACTGCATATTAAAACTTGAAAAGAGACCACAGCTCTGTCTCTTGTGATTCAGGCAGAAATCAGAAAAGATCAATTAAGGGCTCACAAATAAGATAGAACAGGTCAGTTAAGGTTAATCATCTGTGAACTGAGGGGGTGGAGCTAGGAACTAAACCTTCTATTTAAGGGGTAAAATAAAACATTTTAGAGCTTTACTAGAAAGGATCACCCAGACTCTGCTACACTTTGCTGTGAGGGAAAGGTTAGTTTGCTTTTTATTTGCTGTGTTTTCTATTACTTTATTGCCTTTTTCTATTTGAATACTGTGATTTGTTTTCTTTACCTTGTGTTGTACTGGTATTCTACCTTTAACTGCATATTAAAACTTGAAAAGAGACCACAGCACTGTCTCTTGTGAGTCAGGCAGAAATTAGAACAGGTCAATTAAGGACTCACACATAAGATAGAACAGGTCAGTTAAGGTTAATCATCTGTGAGCTAAGGGGATGGAGCTAGGAACTAAACCTTCTATTTAAGGGGTAAAATAAAATATTTTAGAGCTTTACTAGAAAGGCTCATCCAGACTCTGCTATACTTTGCTGTGAGGGAAAGGTTAATCTGCTTTTTATTTGTTGTATTTTGTATTACTTTAGTGCCTTTTTCTATTTTGAATACTGTGATTTGTTTTCTTTACCTTGTGTTTTACTTGTATTCTCCTTTTAACTGCATATTAAAACTTGAAAAGAGACCACAGCTCTGTCTCTTGTGAGTCAGGCAGAATTTTTTCCCCACTCTCCCACCCAGTTACTGTTGTGTTCTTAAACACCACTGTCTTTCTATTTGCCTGCCCCTTATGCTAATTTGACCATATATCTCATTTCCTCTCTGCTTTTACTGGCTTGTGTGAGTAAGCACAACATTATCATTTTGTGAAATCACTCTCCTTCAACTATCTAAATTTATTGGCCATCCTACTGTATTCCATAGTACCAGAATACAAAAGTGACCACCCCCTTTCAATCTATCTTGCTGTTTTAAAAATAGCGACTCTCCACTAAAACTTACCTTTTTAGACAGGTAAAACTTAAGTTACCTACTTTCACATCTAACTACTCTAGTGCACACTGCAGTGTTTAGGATACACCTTTTTTTTCATCTTACCTTTAAGCATCGCTGTGACTAGCACTTGCTCTAAAACCTGCTGGAAAGCACTAGGAAGCCTTAAACTGACACAAGCACTCAACCCTCCTTGTTAATAAGGGGAAATTAATCATGGGGACTAAATACACTATAACTGCAAAGTACCTTGCTAAGGTAAGGGAAAACAGCTCTTGTACTTTACAAAAAAAGCACTAAACCAGGCATGTCCAAGGGTCAGCTTCTGGTGATTTCTGCTGTCCACTGAGTGAATCTGGGCATACTAGGGCAATGCAGTAATTTCCTCATGTACACAGACAACCCTCTCGTCCTACCACCCAACACTACAGCCTGCGAGAGATGCACTTACATACCCAAACTGGAAGCAAAGCTCTCCACCCAAAATTGTGCTAGACAGTTGAGAGGAGAAGGTTAACACCTGCACTATTATTATTATTATTATTATTATTATTATTGCTCAGCATAATGCATCTGAGGTTATCCAAGTGCAACTAACTCTGGGCAAAACTGAAATCCAAATTGTAGCTTGCCAGAGATCCCACACCATGCCCCAGGATTCCCACTCCTCTTTTTTTGATGTACTGGAAAATATTAGGGTTCAACCAAACAGCCTAATAATGGGTGACTTCAACTACCCCACCATTAACTGGGAGAACTACTCGTGTACCAAATCCTTAGCTCGGTGCTTTCTGGATTTCATAAACTCCAATGCCCTGGATCAACTTATCCACGCCCCCACCAGGAGCTACAATATCCTAGACCTAGTCATTACCAACATGAGTGACTGGTGTTCCACACCTGAAGTCAACTCCTCGTTGATCCGATCCAACCACAAGCTAATCACCCTTGATATTCACATCCCGCCCCCACCCCCCATTAAGGAAACCACGGTAAAATATTTTTCCAAAGCCAACTTCATACTTAGTAACACAGAAGTGGTGAACTTCATGACACCCGTGCAGATGGACAATACAATTACAACTGCCGAATCCTACACAAATGCATTCTATAAGCACTTACACGAGTGCATGGATCATGCTATCCCAAACAGAACCAAGATGCTATCCTCCAAAAAAAGGAAGCCAATCTGGTGGTCCCCTGCCATAAACAAACTGTACAACAGAAGGAAAAAACTGTTGCAAAAGAGAGAAAAATCCCATGAGTGGAGAAGCTCCCTGGTCAGCCTCAGTAAGAAGCTGAGATCCCTTATAAGATCCTCCAAAGCTAGCTAGAAAAACAAAATCACCACTAATTCTAAGGACAACAACAAAGCATTCTATAGCTATGTCAAGAATCTTGATGTCAACACCCAGATCTGCTCTGAGTTACAACACAACAGCACGAAAATTACTGAACCAACTGATATTGCCAACATCCTGGCAGATAGGTTCAGTGCTAACTTTCCCCCCCCCTCACTGCCTAGAGGGCCCATATCTATACAGAAAGAATGCAGAGTCCCTGTAATCACAACTATGCAGGTAACAGCTGCACTCTCTAAAGCCAAAAATACAGCATCCATGGGACCAGACAACATCCCAGGCTGCATTTTACATGAACTTCAGAACGAACTGGCTCCCCACCTAAGCACCATGTTCAATAATAGCCTCACATCAGGCTTTGTGCCCACTGAATGGTGCACAGCAACAGTTTTCCCACTCCACAAAGGGGGAGCCACCACTGATCCTGGGAACTATCGCCTTATTAGCCTGACGAGCCTGGTCTGCAAGGCCATGGAATGTATCATCATGGAACTCATAAACAAAGACATTGATAACCTCCAAACTCGGGATCCCACCCAGTTTGGGTTTGTGAAAGGCAGGTCATGCCTCCTGAACCTGATTGACTTCTTTGAGGCAGTCACCAAAGCCGTAGATGAGGGTAAGGTGGTTTACACAACCTATCTTGACCACGCCAAGGCTTTCAACACCATCCCCTATTCTGGAATTATAGCTAAACTCATTAAACTAGGTATACATCCCTATGTCACAAGATGGGTTGCCAACTAGCTCACTGACAGAACCCCCTCTGTAAAAGTTGCAGACTCCAAATCTGACCTCAAAGCAGTGACAAGTGGAGTACCACAGGGTTCAGTCCTGGGACCTCTCATATTTGGTATCTGCTTCTCTGAAGTACAGGTTAACACAGAAGGCCTCTGGCTAATGAAGTTCACAGATGGCTGCAAACTAGGAGCCATAGTCAAGTCCCCAAATGATGTGGACATCCTACAGAAGGGCCTCGCTGAGACAGATGCCTGGTGTCAGAGCCATGGCCTCAAGCTCAAAGACAAAAAATGCAGTGTCATCACCTTTGGTAAAATCTCTGTACCTATGAACTACCACATAGGCAGCAATCTACTTAACACCGAATGTGTGATAAGAGACCTTGGGACACAGGTGGGCAGTAGTCTCTCCTTTGATAGTCACATCGCCACAGTATTCAGGAAGTCCTTCTATGTGGCACACCGCATCATAAAAAGGTTCTCATCCAGGAAAAAAGAGGTAATTGTTCCCCGCTACATGGCACTCATTAGATCCATTATAGAGTACAACACTCCTTTTGGAATGTCACTCAAAAGACATCTGCAGCAGCTGGAAAGGCCACAGAAGTACCTCACAAGGAGGATTACTGGCCTAAAACAAATGCCCTACACTGACCGTCTCAAAAAACTCCAGCTTTACTCCGTAGCATATCACCTACTTCGAGGTGATCTCTGCCTACAATATAAAGCTATATCAAACCCAGAGCTGTTCGACGTGCCACACCTAAAGAAATCCCAGTCCCTCTGAGCTACATGCTCTAGAAACCTAAACCTTATCACCACAATAAACAGGACATGCTGGAGGGATAGATTCCTGTCCCAGAGAGTTCCCATACTCAGGAACAGGCTACCCATCTATGTCAAGTGAAGTTCTTCATCAGCACTCTTCAAGAAAAATCTTGATGAGTGGATGGGAAATAGGAAATACATGCCAGGGATCATGTCTGTGTCTCTGCTCGACATTGGCACAGGAAAATAACTTTCTTGGGTGGCATAAGCCACAGAACCTTGTTGACTAGGCTTACGTAAGTCCTTGGGCTGATAGTCTAGTACCTACCTATGAACCTATGAGCTACACATAGCAACACTAAACCCTCATATGCAGAGGCCCTTAACAGTAACCCGCCAAGCAATAAGGACCTTTGAAGCTGAAACGCAAACAAACACCAATCATAACCAAAGTGTCACATAGCTCACAGCACCAGGGTACCACCCAACAATAGCCCCTAAGACAAGACAGCATACCCAACACTTTAGTCATAGGTGACTCTATAGTCAGGCACACTGATGTCCCACTCACCAGGCTGAACAAGGAGAAAATTACATTCAGTTACCTGTCGGGTGCCAGGATCTGCCACATAGTGCATGCACTCAAGTCACTCCACAACAAGTACAAATATGACTCTGTCATTGTCCATGTTGGAGTGAATGACTTGAGATGTACCTCCCTGGACTACATGAAAAGAGACATGGAAAAGCTCTCGAATCATGTGGCCCAGGCAGGAATGACCCTAGCCCTGAGTAGCATCTTGCCTTCGCCCAGAATGATACAACAATATAAGGACAAAATGATTGACTTCAACAATTGGCTAAGCTTCTGGTGTCATTTAAAGGGGATCCAGTGTCTGTCTGCCTGGGATGACATGATCGATAGACCACAATGCTTTGCCAGAGATGGTCTGCACCTGTCGCCCCTGGGATTCAGGTTACTGGCTAAGGCTCTTGCCACCCCTATAGTGCCTTTTTTATTCAAAGTTCAAAGGACAAAACCACCACCATAACAGGTACAAGCATGCATAATCTGAAGGTAATGCTACTCAATGCTAGAAATCTAAACCTCAAAATGCACTATCACGAGGCACTCCTAAAAATGGAGAACATCGATATCTGTGCAGTAACTGAGACCTGGTTCAAGGTTCCAGATAGCACCCCTGCAATACCAGGCTACAACTCTTACCACCCTTATCGGCCACCAAACCAGGAACAAAACACTAAAGGTGGAGGAGTGTCCATATTCACCAAGAATATTCACACCACCAGGCTAGTTGCCCAACACAATGCGTCTGAAATTCTCCAGGTGCAACTAACAGTAGGTAAGACTGCAATCCAATTTGTAGCTTTCTACAGATCTCCCACCATGCCCCAAGATTCTCATTACATCTTTCTAAACATACTGGAAAATATTAAGATACAACCGAACACCCTAATACTGGGTGATTTCAACTGCCCTGCCATTAACTGGGAAAACTACTCATGTACCAACACCTTTGCCCAATGGTTCTTGGAATTCATAAATTCCAATGCCCTGATCAACTAATCCATAGACCCACCAGAGGCTCCAATATCCTAGACCTGGTCATTACCAACATGGAAAATTGATGATCCACACTTATGGTCACCCCCTCATTGGCCAGATCTGACCATAAGCTAATCACCCTTGACATCCACATCCCTCCCCCACCCCCCAGTAAGGAAACCTCCATAAAAAACTTCTCCAAAGCCAACTTCATACTACTCAATTCAGAAGTGACAAACTTCATGACACCCATGCAGACAGGAACTGAAAGTTCAACTGCTGAGTCCTACACTAAGGCACTGTACGAGCACATCCACTCGTGCATGAATTGTGCAATCCCAAATAGAACCAAGAAGCTCTCCTCCAAAAAACAGAAGCCAATCTGGTGGTCCCCTGCCATAAACAAACTTTACAACAAAAGGAAGAAACTGTTGCAGAAAAGACGGAAATACCAGGATGCAAAAAAATCTCCCTTACCAGCCTTAGTAAGAAGTTGAGATCCCTCATAAAATCCTCTAAAGCTAGTTACGAAAATAAAATTGCCAAAGATTTCAAAGACAACCACAAGGCATTCTATAGCTTTGTCAAGAATCTAAATGGCAATGCTCAGATCTGCTCTGAGCTACAACAGAATGGCATTAATTATACTGATCCCAAGGATATTGCCAATATCCTGGCAGATCGATTCAGTGCCAACTTCACCCCCCTCTCACCCCCCTAAAAGGACCATCTCAATACTGAAAAACTGCCAAATTCCACTAATAATGGCCACACAGGTAAAAACCGCACTCACCAAAGCTAAGAATACAGCATCCATGGGTCCAGACGATATCCCGGGCTGTGTACTACATGAACTACAAAATGAACTGGCGTCTCACCTAGGTGTCATGTTTAATCATAGCCTCACCTCAGACTTCATGCCCACTGAGTGGTCCACAGCTTCAGTTATCCCACTCTACAAGGGGGGATCCACCTTGGATCTTGGGAACTACACCCCATCAGTCTGATGAGCCTGATCTGCAAGGCCATGGAATGTATTATCACGGAAGTTATAAACAAAGACATTGGCAACCTTCAAACACGGGAATCCACCCAGTTTGGGTTCTTGAAGGGCTGGTCTTGTCTCCTGAACCTGACTGGTTTCTTCAAATCAGTCTCCAGAGCTGTGGACGATTGTAAGGCAGTCCACACAACCTATCTGGACCTCCCCAAAGCCTTTGACACCATCCCCCACTCTGGAATCATAATTAAACTTACTAAGATGGGCATTAATCCCTATATCACTTGATGGGTTGCCAACTGGTGTACTGACAGAACCCACACTGTAAAAGTAGCCGACTCCAAATCCAGCCCCAGACAAGTGATAAGTGGAGTACCTCAGGGTTCAGTCCTGGGGACCGCTCTTGTTTGGCAGCTACTTCTCTGAAGTACAGGCCAACACTAAGGGACTCTGGCTAACAAAGTTCGCAGATGACTGCAAACTGGGAACCATTACAGAATTCCCAAATGATGTGGATATTCTACAAAAGGGCCTTACAGAAACAGATGCTTGGTGCCAGAGCCATGGGCTCAAGCTCCATGCCAAGAAATGTATAGTTATCCCCTTTGCGAAAAAACATGTACCCATGAATTACTACATATGTGGCAGTATACTAAACACCAAAAGTGTGATAAGAGACTTAGGGACACAGGTGGACAGTGGTCTCACCTTCAATAGCCACATTGCCACAACAGTCAGGAAATCCTTCTATGTGGCATACCTCATCACTAAGGGCTTTTCATCCAGAAGAAAGGAGGTCATTCTCCCACTGTACTCATCCCTCATTAGACCCATTATAGAATACAATGCATGTACCTTTCAAGACATCTGCAACAACTGGAAAGGCCGCAGAAATACCTCACTAAAAGAATCACAGGCCTAAAGCAGATGTCCTATGCTGACTGTCTAAAAAAATTACAGCTATGCTCTGTCGCATATCGTCTACTCAGAGGCAGTCTCTGCTTAACATACAAGGTCATGTCAAACCCAGAGCTGTTGGACATGCTACACTTAAAGAAATCTCAATCCCTCAGAGCCACATGCTCCAGAGATCTAAACCTTGTCATCACAATGAACAAAACATGCTGGAGGGATAGGTTCCTGACCCAGAGACTCCCCATACTCTGGAATAGACTGCCCATACATGTCAAGCAGAGCGCCTCTTTGGCCCTCTTCAAAAGGAACCTTGACGATTGGATGGGAGATAGGAAATTCAATCCGGGGATCATGTCAGTCGCCCTGCTAGACAGGAGTCCAGGGAGTTAAATATTGTGGGAAGAAATAGCCAGAGAATTGTTATGGCTAGGCTTGCATAGGCCCTAGGGTCAATAGCCTAGTACCAACCTATGAACCTATGATGTACAAATTAGGTATGGGACCAAAGTATGTATTTGAAAGAGGAAGAAACTTAAAAACAATTTTGGAATGCAAAGAAGATGTTTTGACAACAGAAAACAACCATGGAATGTATAAATGTGGGGCATGCACACAACACTGTTATATTTTTGAAGGAAAAAATATTACAGTTACCTCCTGCCCTAGGATATTAAGTGGAAATGGGAAATTTAATTCTAATACCAGTGGAGTGGTTTATTATTACAGTGTATGTCCTGCAAAGCATTTAAAAAAGGTAAGACTGAGTGATCCTTAAAGCTGACAATATAAGAGCATATTTATTCTATTAAGAAGGAAGGCAAATGCTTTATTTTAAACATTCAGTGGAATGTAGTAATTTTAAGTTTTACTTTTTATTTTAGAAAAGGTGCCCCCTAATGAATTGGGACTTTCTGTTAGAGAGTAAATTCTTTGGCAAATTAAGCTGAATGCCGTGCAGTATCCTGGTATTAATGATAAATCAAGTGTTAATAGTATACTGGTGTTAGAATCTGACAGGATAAAATAACTGTATTTTATTTTATTTATTTACAGTATTAACATTAGTTTTGATATTTTTAATATTTTTATGTTTGATTTTTTTTTTGGACTTGAGAAATTATTTGTTAATAAATATGTATTGATTACAATGTTATTTAGGCAACAAGGAAATGGTATGACATATCATAATAATGTGGATACCTTTTAATAGACAAGCTTGGATGAATTTATTGATTAATATTAATGAATGTATGCAGTTTTAAATTTGATTGGTTTACTATTTGGATCAATGTTTTTGATTTTTTTTTATAAATAGGAATGTATTTACTATATTATCTTGTTCTGTAGAATTTCATATGTTTGGTGAATGAAAGTACTTAACGTTATGTTTTATTGTTTTTGATTAAAGTATTGCAACATGCCATCCAACATTTTTATTTTTACTGGAAATTGTTAGTCTAACAATTACGATTCACATTTGTGTTCATAATTCAGGCATTTCCATCACTGGCAGTTAAGTTTAATAACACTGCAAAAATATGTTTTCCAGGAAAGTAAATCCTAACAATTTTACATGTACACACACACACACTCACACACACACACACACACACACACACACACACACACACACACACACACACACACACACACACACACACACACACACACACACACACACACACACACACACAAACGTGTGTGTGTGTGTGTGTGTGTGTGTGTGTGTGTGTGTGTGTGTGTGTGTGTGTGTGTGTGTGTGTGTGTGTGTGTGTGTGTGTGTGTGTGCATGTTGCTAAAAGAGAGTAGCAAATGGCATGTGCTGTGGATTTTACTCAGCAATTGGAATGATATGACATGCAGTAAAAATACAAGTTTTAGAACTACTGCGTTTTCCCACCCAATATGTATAATATCATACAGTGCTATTTCTGTCAAAGAAATTTTCAGATGAATATATGGTTAGTAACTGTAGAAACTGTTATGATTTGCCAAGGGTCAATCCACAGCATTGCTGGCTTTTAAAAATTCAGGCCACTAACTGACTGCACTTCCTGCCAAATGTTTATGATGTAATATGTGGAAGAAGTACTTTCGGTCAGAATACATTTTCTCAACTTCGTTAACATATAGTCAAAAGCATATACATACTGCATCCTAGTTTGTGAACAAACTCAGCATTCATTGCAATGTACCTATAATCAAACACTCAAATATTTCTTCATAGCTATTGTCCCAAGGCTTAACTTAAATAATAAAAAAATGCCTAAAATGATTAATGTTGAACTCTCAGTAGTGTATACTGCTGCCATTCAGATCTAGGCTAAAGATGCTGAGCTTCTACTTGCTTTTTTCTTTGATAGGTCTGGCACTTTGCAAACTTTAATCTGACTACCTGGCCTCTTAGAATGCTCACTCTCCCCTCCTGGATTCAGATACCTTGAAAACCCTTCCATCTGGAGACTGATAAGCAATGTCTCACTACTGCTAGTTAATTAGCGCATCATTGTTTCACTCATATCAAGCAACCGAAGGTTAAATGAGAAAAAGTAATCAAAAATCAGTCCTGATGGGATCTGAAGTGCTACTGCTTTATTTGCCAAAACAGATAGATAACAGCATATCTCTAAACTAGGGGTGAGGGGTAGGGAAGGTAATCCTAAAACTTATGGTGAGACTCAGCAATCATTTTGTGCCAAATACCAGGATATGACTGTTCACTAACACCAGTCATCTCCTGGCAAATGCCGGTCTGCTGAACTAATATAGCCCAATAACAATCTATGTTTTGGAGTCCAATGTTTACCATGAAGACTGGGCATTTGTCTAAGTTCAATGAAATTTAAAAACTTTTTTACCACCTACTGACCTGATTCTTGTGTATAATTCCCCAAATAGGATCTGATGTTCTGGAAAAGATAACAAACCTCAAACAAAATTGAAATCTAATAATAGTAGGCAGCCTTGAGAAGTAGTGCCATGTTCACATAAAGAAACTTACTAATTATAAAATCAAATGCACTACTTTTTCTTACCTGTACATATTCATATCTCAGAATGTCTAAGAATTTCTATAAGCTGTAGAAATTTCCAAAACTCCTTTTTTTCCACCTCAGACTTATCCTGTAACTATAACACTTCCACTGCCCATTTGCTGCAGCTGCACACAGGTCGAGATTATTAATCCCCAACCAGCTTATCCATTAAACCTTGTTGCTGTCCATTTGGACTCCAGAACAAATCCATACCTAGGTGAAGGCTCCCTACATGTGACACAGAACAAAAGCTTTCCTCAGTGCCAAGCCATCACAGTGGAAGTTATCCAAGGTAGACGACTTCTGTACCACCTAGCAAGATACCTAACAGACTTTTGTACCACCTAGGGAGATACTTACCATACTATCTTTACCCTATGTGTGCAGAACTGTCCAGCAATTTTGCCTCCAGCACAGGCACTGCAAAGTATTTTTGAATAAAACACCATTTTTACTACAATGATCCTCCCCAGTGATTGACAAACATGATGCTTTCCATGCATGCATGAAAAACATTAATGATTCCCAGAAGGGCTAATAGCTGAGCAGCAATACTGAGCGTGGAGTCTAATCCCTAAATATCTGTGAAAAAACTTACACTAGGAGAAGGGGAAACCAGTTCCTGACTGCTCTCCCTCCTAGACCCTTAGACTGCCATCAGACAACTCCATCTTCAGTGCATTTAATTTAAAGCCTGAAACTCATACAAATGCTTACAGAACACCCATCCATGTGACTAAATCATTGAGTCTTTGTAAGCAGCATACAGCTATAAACAAACAGTATTTTGATCTCCTCCCCTAAATATTCCCATCCCTTTAGGCTATTTTTGAACTTTATCCATATGAAGTGTACTCTGTGGCCAAAAGAAATAAAGCCTCTGGCTAAAGACACCCTTACTACACCCCCATTTTTGATGCAAAAAGATTGGAATAATTTTTCTATATGTTAGAAACTGAGCCATCTGTGAATTCTACTGAGGCATAAATTCTGGAAAGCTCTTCAACAGCATTACCATTATATTCACATATCCTGTAAGACAGGCAAAATGGGTTATGAATCTATCTGTGTCATTTGGATTAATGTAATAAGTCCACAAATATGATCCACACCATAGTGCTGCTTCACATATCTGGCCTGAGACAGGAAGGTCAGTTTCTGCAATAAGTTTTATAGTGTCCGTGCTAGTGTTCTAGTGTAAATGTTTGCCTGCACTTTGATTAAATGCATTTGGAAATAATTACTAAAAAGTAGCGGTCTTTGCCTGGCGTATGTAACACTGGCATAGGTAGCACAAGTATCAGGGTACATTTGAAATAAAGTAGGGAGGGTTTCTTCATTCACCTGGATTGTTCTAAATACCCACGCCATTAATAAGTGATCACTCATCAACCCATAAAGCTCCACTTGCAGACCATCAGGTCCTGGGGCTTCCCCCAAAGTCTGACAGATAATGCCTAACTCTGTGTCTCCTTTAGATAAGGGAACTATAAACAGCCCAACCAATCCGCTAATTGCTTCCTTTTATGCAAAAGTGATATCTCCTTCCTCATGTGCTTCCTCAGACAGAATGTTATAAAATTGTTAGAGCATATTTCATAGCTTCTCTTACCAGATATCTTTGGGAAATGACTTTAAGTCAGGCATTTGGATCATATTTTGCACAAGTGAAGAACTCCCTTGTATTTGTATCTTGTTTGGACACACCAGGTCATTGTCCAGCTTAAGCTGCTGCTGCTGGTCATCCTTATTCTTCAGTATCATTTCTCCTGTTCTGCAGCAACCCATCCCGCAAGCTTTGGCTTGAGACCACCCCATTAAGCAGTAATTACATTTACATCACCTTCCAAAAGTATTCCCTCTTCTCATTTGTCTTGAAAATAAAGAGATAAGCTCTCCAGTTCCTTGCCTGCTGCTGGTAGCAATATTTAAACTAATATAGGCTCCCAAATGTTGCTTCTCAGTTTAACTTCTTTCACACCTTCTTCAAAGCACAGTTAAAAAAACAAATCTCTCTCTCTCTCTCTCTCTCTCTCTCTAAATATATGTAATTTTGTTCTTTTGAAGACTCATATACCAATTACTGTGAACTGCAAAGAAAGGCACACTGACTGCCGTTAGCTATCAGAGCCACTGTCTGCTTAAATAACTTGCTTTTTGAAATTATACAACTACAGCATTGCCCACCCCATTACATATAAGACTATCTATCAAGACACCTATTTCTTCCTGAGAAAACAACAATACTGACACTTCATCATTGAAAATACTCTATTTTGGATTAGTGAAAGAGAGACATTGTTTTATGCAACTGGCCCTGCTAACAGGAATCAGTTATTATACAATACCCACAATCAGTAAACACTGAAGGATTTCAATACTACGCTAAATGAACTTCTGTTTTTTACAGTGAATGGAGGTATTTTTGAGATAATGGCTAAATGCTATTATTTTTATTTATATTTATATTTAAATTGTATGCCATATATAATAAATATTGCCTGTAGTCCATAATAGATTTCTTTGTATATCCATGCATTGTTGTTACATACCACATGTCTTATGACAAATGCACTCTGTGTTGTTAACGTGTGCACTTTATTTGTTGTGACAAATATAGAGTATGTTAGTATTTATGTATTAAGGCCATTTGTTCCACCAGGCAGCTCAGGTTGTGCCTAAATGGGTCAGTTGACCAGCTTATCTATCTGATTATCAAATAGTTAAATACAAATATGTATCTATACCTATATCTATCTATCTAACTATCTATCTATCTATCTATCTAGCTATCTTTAGATAGATACAAATATAGATATAGATACACACACATATAAAAATATATAATATTACTAAGTCCTAATCAGATTGTACAAGGTACAACTTGCATTCCTTCCACAGACTGCACAATAGCTGTGGATGTCATGATACATTTGGTGTAGGGAATGTATAGCCTGGATTACCTGGATAACAGGTTCTCTGCACAACCATTACCTAATGTATTTTGGCTATGCCCCTCGGATCCCTGTGAGCCTTTAGGTTCCTTTCCGACTTAGGGTTTGCTGTACCACTCAGAGCCCTGTGGCCCTTTAGGTTCCTTTCAGACTTAGAGTTTGAGCTCTCCACTACCAAATCCTTGACTACATATAAGTCCTCATCCAATACAACTGGGCAATTTCCCCTAAATCATGAAAAAGGAAGCAAGAAAGGACAGACTGCCCACATTAAGGCCACAGAATTTCTCACATATTACCATACCAGTAGGGCTCACAAACTCTGCTATCAACCATCTTCTCTCATACTCCTGACTATGATCTGTAGTCCATGCAAGCCTGATGTGAATCAAAATTACCATTCCTCACATAACCTGCATGTCAAAGCAACTATGTTAACTTAAGAAAGAATAAAAATACTCATTGTACAAAGTCCTCCAAAGCTAAATATCTCAAAAACAAACAGGCTGTCCTGGCTTCCTTTCTTCATCTCTTTTGGAGAGCCATTAAAGACCTAAATAGTAAAATACCAAATTCCCCACCTGCACCTCTTCCCTTACCTGCTACTTATCTCCTAACAGATTCATCTTCTCTCAATATCTAGCTTAAGCCTAAATAATGATCTTAGTCTCACTTTTCTCCAAGACCTATAATTCTGGCTAACTATATTCCAACCTTCTACTTTAAAATGATCCCCCACAAAGCAGTCATCAGATTGTTGAACAAATTTGACATAAATATCTTCCCTCACCATTGTATCTTGCCTTCATTAAAATAGCATCCTAGATAAACCACCTTCCCATATTTATATCCTTTTTGCTGTCCACAGGACTGCTAAGCAGTCAATTTGAATATGCTCAGTTAATACCTCTACCCAAGTCTCACAACCCAAGTGAAACCAATAAAGACAGGCCAGACTTAAATCTCTGCCATCTAACAAAAATCATGGACATACTATTCTCTCAACAGCTTCTTTTTCTTCCGGCTTTTTCCCGGTTAGGGGTCACCACAGCAGATCACCTGTCCGCTCATGACTGGTAGTGGAGTTTTACAGTGTCGTGCTGCCAGCCCGGTGCCCAACCTTCCACAGAAGGCACACACACGCACGCACTCACACCTAGGGCCAATTTAGAGTGTCCAATCCACCTACAGCATGTCTTTGGCATGT
>NC_056730.1:381567891-381682891 GCF_019279795.1 Protopterus annectens
TGTCATATTGTCATGCCTGCACAACTGTTGAGACTGTGGCTAAAGTTTCTTAAATTAAACTTTCACTAATCTACACATGTACGATTAGAGATGCTTATGTCAATGAGTGAGGAAAGAACAGAACCCTAATAATGGTTAAAATGAGAATATTACAAGGAAACTAGAAAAAAATAAGTAGAGTACTATGATATTTGGTGTATGAAGTGTTCATTCTAGACTATGAATAACTGTATAGCTATAGAAGTAGAAAACAAGTAGTACAGTAAGCAACACACAATACATTATTTCCAGAAACAGTTAGCTTAGAATACAGCAATGAAACAAAACAAGGCAAAGCCCTTCATACACAAATTCTGTCCTTTGAATACAGTTCATCCTTAAAGACAGCCCACTCTTAAGGGAATAGGGACTGATAAGCCGTTGCATCGTAGGCTAATGTTTACAACAGCAGCTTTTTCTGATAAGTCTCTTCGTTTGCTTTCCCTTTCACTCCTACTGCCTGATGCAAAGCCCTTCCCCAACGTATTGTAATGATACAGGTCATTCGACTGCAGTTGGCTTGGGCCCCTTCTTTTCCTCCTACTGCCTGATGCAAAGCCCTTCCCCAACGTATTGTAGAAAGATACAGGTCATTCGACTGCAGTTGACTTGGGCCCCTTCTTTTCCTCCTACTGCCTGATGCAAAGCCTTTCCCCAACATATTGTAGAAAGATACAGGTCATTCGGCTGCAGTTGGCTTGGGCCCCTTCTTTTCCTCCTACTGCCTGATGCAAAGCCCTTCCCCAACGTATTGTAGAACGATACAGGTCATTTGACTGCAGCTGGCTTGGGCCCCTTCTTTTCCTCCTACTGTCTGATGCAAAGCCCTTCCCCAATGTATTGTAGAAAGATACAGGTCATTTGACTGCAGTTGGCTTGGGCCCCTTCTTTTCCTCTTACTGCCTGATGCAAAGCCCTTCCTCAATGTATTGTAGAAAGATGCAGGCATTCGACTGCAGTTGGCTTGGGCCCCTTCTTTTCCTCCTACTGCCTGATGCAAAGCCCTTCCCCAACGTATTGTAGAATGATATAGGTCATTTGACTGCAGTTGGCTTGGGCCCCTTCTTTTCCTCCTACTGCCTGATGCAAAGCCCTTCCCCACCGCATTGTAGAACAATACAGGTCATTCAACTGCAGTTGGCTTGGGCCCCTTCTTTTCCTCCTACTGCCTGATGCAAAGCCCTTCCCCAATGTATTGTAGAAAGATACAGGTCATTTGACTGCAGTTGGCTTGGGCCCCTTCTTTTCCTCCTACTGCCTGATGCAAAGCCCTTCCCCACCGCATTGTAGAACAATACAGGTCATTAAACTGCAGTTGGCTTGGGCCCCTTCTTTTCCTCCTACTGCCTGATGCAAAGCCCTTCCCCAACGTATTGTAGAATGATACAGGTCATTCGACTGTAGTTGGCTTGGACCCCTTCTTTTCCTCCTACTGCCTGATGCAAAGCCCTTCCCCACAGCATTGTAGAACAATACAGGTCATTCAACTGCAGTTGGCTTGGGCCCCTTCTTTTCCTCCTACTGCCTGATGCAAAGCCCTTCCCCAATGTATTGTAGAATGATACAGGTCATTCGACTGCAGCTGGCTTGGGCCCCTTCTTTTCCTCCTACTGCCTGATGCAAAGCCCTTCCCCAACGTATTGTAGAATGATACAGGTCATTCGACTGCAGTTGGCTTGGACCCCTTCTTTTCTTCCTACTGCCTGATGCAAAGCCCTTCCCCGACGTATTGTAGAAAGATACTGGTCATTCGACTGCAGTTGGCTTGGGCCCCTTCTCACACTGCATCTCCAGCCCTTCTGATTTAGTTTTAGTCAAATAATTGTCATTATATCTCTTTGCACAGAAGACTATTAGGGTTGTATTCTCCCTAGAGGGGTTGTCCTATTTTGGCTTGGGGTTGCTGTAAACTTGCTGGCTTTTGCAAAAAGCTTAGATCTTTCTGTTTCAATCCTAGCATTCTAACAAGATCCTTTTATTGCCGAAAGACTTATGACATCACTACAGTCTGGGTGTACTTTCTGCAGACGTGCTAATGCTGCCTCTGATGCTATGAATGCTGTAGCCAATTCTCCAGCATATACATCACAGTAGCTGGGTACTCTAATTTGGTTAGCAGACAATTTTTTCTATGTTATCTACCAAAATATTTGCAAGTGCCCTTTTATCTGCAGTCACTTCAGATGAATAATCTGGGTAGAGTCACATACTACAGCCACTACAACCATAAATTTCAAAGGACTTCCATTTTCATTAGCTTTGTACAGCATTTTTTCCATCTAAGCATAATTCAGTACCATTAAATCACTTACCTCATCTTCTGTTCAGCTTTCAGTGTGGGTTTCAGGGCACAGTAGACTCTTTGTGCAACATAAAAGATGATCATTTAAAATGCATGGGCCTTGGGAGATTTGTTATAAAATGCTTCTCACATTCTGCCCCTCCAGGCCTTCCATTAGGCTTATGATGTGCATGTTGTTCCATCTCTGTTTTCTAAGTGAGACATTTTTTTCAGGGTTCACTTGATTTTTTTTCCCAATAGCTCTCAGGTCATTATTTAAATCTAGTGAAGCTGACAGCTATGCATAGAAACAGCCAACTTGATAAACAATGTTTTCACAGCTGACCTTTCATTTAAACAATACCTTTCTATCTCACTTTTCAATCTTCACCTTGTTTATACAAGGCTAATGTCTACAACACTATGGTTTCCGTTTGCATTTGGATGACCAAAGAGGCTAGATTGCTGAACTGGGGAGAATCTGCAAGACAACATCAATGTGAATAATTGTATTTACATGACACTTTATTATGTGCAACACAATGAGTTGTAGTCTAAATCGATTTTATGAAATAATTATGTAGTTTATTCCCAAACAGCTTGTAGCATGTAAAGTAATTTGATGTAGCTAAGAGGCTACAACACCAGTGGTTTCGATTTGTGGCTGCCTAGAAGCATGGTTATTTATGTGGTGACTTTTTATATTAGCAGAGCATTGCCAAAAGGCTACACATTTAGTAACAAATGTGCTTTGTGAGTTTTCTGTTGAGATGCCATGTTTACTTTGGGACAACACCTTGAATGAGTATTTTACACAATGGCTAAAAGCAAGAGTATGACCACAATCATGAAGGTACACTGAAACAAACATCCTGAATTTCCAAGTTGTCCTCTTTTGCAGTCTCATCAAAATATAATAAAGAGAAATTTTTCATCAGACTGATTTCATGAAAAAGTATTGGATAAGTGTAGACATGGAAGAAGAGCACAATTTAATTAAAAGTGATGGAAGATTCTGCAAACTGGAATTTCAAGCCTCTAGCAAGTCCTAGGAAATTTTCATATAACTTCTTAGGACCTTTCTGCCCTGATTATGGCTGCAGTAAAGAAAGACATAGCTTCCTTATGTAGTTCAATATGCAGTCTATAAATAGGTATTACTGATATCAAAACCTCAGCAGAACCTGGAATCTAATATACCCAAATACGAAAAAAAAAAGATTTGCTGATTTAAAGAAGTGCCATAACAGAATGCTGCTTAGCTTTAACCACCTAGAGGAATTGCCTACTTCTATCAAAGAAGCTCTCACTTCATGGGAAGCACATGAAGGAGAGATAACCACATTATTAGTGGTCTTGGGGAAGACTACAAATAGTTGAGCCAGTTCAAGCAATCTTTACCCATGTAGCTAGTCCCTCTAAAGCGCTTTCATCATCTTTGTAGGTGGGGTACACAGAGCTCTTCACCCCTCCCAAAAAGGTTCATATTCAAATGTATCTATATATAAAGTCATTAAGAAAGGTGGCTGCTCTCCATGTTCTTTTAGCTAGTAAAAAACAAAAGTAATTTGTGTGGTAAGGCTATAATATGATATTTTCAGTAGACTTACAAAAAAAGGACAAAGCAAAAAAAAAAACAAATAAATAATAATACAGGCTCTAGAATTCAGCTGTTGGCTCATTGCATCAAAACATCAAATCCTTATACGGTGACATTCACAGGAGAAAAGGTCAACTATAAAGCTCTTTATGACTTACAATGTTCGCAAATATGCAAAGATTTAAGGAAATGATAATAAAAACTTCAGTGCTGGCATACTACGATGTCGCAAAACCAACAATTGTGAGTACAGCTGCTAGTAGCTATGGCCTAGGCACAGCATTATTCCAAACAGATGATCAATGTTAGATCCTGCAATTTGTTGCACTAGAATGCTAACAGAAGTTGAAGAGAAATATTTAGAAGCCAGAAAAGTGTGCCTTGCAATTGTGTGGGCATGTCAGAGATTCTCCAGATACCTACCACTCCATGATAATTTCCAAATTCAGATCGACCACAAGCCTTTAGTTCCACTAATTAATTCCTATGGTTTAGACAAGATGTCACTCAAATGTCAAAGGGTCTATATTACATGATCGAAGTTTTAATTAATCGAATAACTAAAGCTCGATCACTAAATGCTGAAGTCCCAAAACTGCGAACGGCAGTTTCCACACAGGAAAACAATGCCTTTATCCCAACTAAAAAAAAAACATTAAACACAAATCAAGTGGCTTCACCCCCCACACCCCCCAATGGCGGAATGCCCCTCAGCACCTCCCCTAACTAAATATACCAATTCTGAGATCGCTCCACACTGTAGAAAGGGCAAAATCCGAGTAATGGCCAAACAAATTTTTCCCTGTGTGGAAACTGCCATTCATGTTTTTGGGACTTCGACATTTAGTGATCGAGCTTTAGTTATTCGACTAACTAAAGCTTCAATCATATACTATAGTCCCTTTGACATTTGAGTGACATCTTGTCTAAACCATGATGTTAGAAAGATATGTTCGTCTTCCTCTGATTTAAAAGTACATGAACAGGATTTGGTTAGGAGGTTTGGTGAGAGAGGTTATCCTGCCAGTGTTATTAATCAAGCTCGTAGGTCCACTGAGGAGGTTTCTAGACCTGCTTTGTTGAAATATTCAGTCAAAAATAAGTCAGTTCGGTAACCTATATGTTTCACTACTAGTTTTGGGGACAATACTGCATTCATTAAGAATTTAATATTCAAACATTGGGATATTTTGTTGATGGATGATAGACTTAAATATACCATACCTCCTAAGTCTTTGTTTTCCTATAGGAAAGGTAAAACTATGGTGGGTTAGTTTAACCACTACAAAAAGATTCATCATATGAACAAAGACAGACATCAAAGTAGGTTTAATGGACAAAGATTAGTGGGTTGTTTTCTATGGGACACTAATTTTTGTAAATTTGTCAACAAGTACAAATATTTTAGCTCTAAAAACAGTTCCAGAGTATTTGATGTTTTGAAATTTGGGAATTGTAACACAGACTGGGTGGTATATTTGGCTACGTGTTCTTGCTCAGTATTTTATGTGGGGCAAACTTCACATCCTTTGAAGTTAAGAATGTCTTAACACCTTAGTAAGATAAGGTGTGCCAGACTTATGAATGCTTTATATAAACATACCTTAAAACATGTTTCTGCACATTTCATGTTCACTATTATTGATAGAGTAAGTTTTAAAACCAATAATAAGGTTGGATTGCATTCACTGTTAAACTACACAGAGCAAATGTGGATTATTAAATTGGGGGCATTATTTGCACCACGACTTAATGAGCAATTGTGATAGCCAATTATGGCTTTAATTGGTTGAGGGAATTATATTTAATTCACAAAACTATGGAAGTTGGTATGCTGATGAAGGCATGAAGTCGAAACCAGTATGCTGTATTGTCATTCCTATATTGAAGTGGTCCGTTGTATTTTTTATTGAAATTAAAGTTCAGTTGGAAGCTGACTTTTGATTTTGGCTGTTTTGTGTATTTGGCCTCTCTACAGACCCAAATAAAAATAGGCCTATCAGCCTCGCAGAATTATATGCAAAGCCATGGAATGTGATATAGCAGAACTCATTTCTGCAGACATACACAACTTAACTGATGTAGATCCCACTCTGTTTGGTTTTGTGAAGGGCAGATTATATTTCCTGAACCTGGTAAGCTTATTTGAAAAGGTTACAATGGCTTTGGAGTGGTCACTCTGTGTACAGTGCCCTATCTTGACCAGGCCAAAGCTTCTGATGCTTTTCTCCTATGTGGCCATTATTTAGACAAATATAATATAAACCCCTGGATGTTTGCTGAATTGCAATCTAGCTATAAAACAGATCCAGAGTAGTGAAAGTTGTTACTGCCCTCTGAATGTGACATTGTAACCAGTAGGATATTACAGAGATCAGTGCTGAGCCCTCTCTTGCTTGTAATTTATTTTGTAGACATCCAAGCCAATATTCTTGAAGTGTAGTTAACTATGTTTGCTGATAAATGCAAGCTGGGCACTGTTATCTGCTCATCCACTGATACTAAACTGCTTCAACAAAGGCTGGAATATGCATATACCTAGTGTACTGGGAACAGTCTCACGCTAAATGCAGAAAAAGTGCAATATAGTAGCATTTGGCAAAAAAACCTTCTCACACCTTATAAAAGTGGTCCTCCTCAACAAATATGGTCATAAGAGACTTTGGTGCTTATGTGAAAATCTCTCTGTCACTCTTTCTTTCTCACTCATTTGATCTTCATGTTCCACCACTGTCAAGAAATCCTTCTATCTGTAACAATTAATTTCCAAAGGAATATCTTCAACATCTAAAGAAGATATCTTACCACTGCCTTCTTCCTTTATCAGACTCATCATCAAATACAATGTCCCCTTTGATATATACAAATCCATGCATATCACCCAACAGGAAAGTCACAAAGATGTTTAACCAAAACAAAAAAAAAAAAAATAAAAAGAAAGGAAAAAAGGCCTTAAATCCTTCAATGATCCCAAACAGATTAGCTCAACTCTCCATATACTAGTCTACTGGCAGCTCTGAGATGACCCGTGTCCTGCTTTTCGAGTGATGAAAAGACATAGTCCTATTTAACTTCTAGTTTTTCTGCAAATCCAATGGCTCTACAAATACCCACAATAGTGACCTAAATTTATATCAACAAATAAACAAGTCTTATTGAAGGGATATATTAAGCTTGACGACTGGTTGAGTAGACAGAAATTTACATGATGGTTATCATCTATTACCTTACTTTTTTGTGAGGTGAACTTGTAAAAGGCAGCAAGAACATTGAAGTGTGTTTACTTAAACATGTATATGAATAGGCATTTTATGATCCCTGTGATCACTTGTCTAATATTATTCCTATGTTCCTACAAAAGAAAAAACCTTTATAATCTTAACTAACAATTTTACAGTTCTCCCCTATCTTAAGCTAATTTTATAGTAAACCTTTTCCCATTCGCTTCTTATATTTTCATGCTTTAATGTCTATTTAATCTATACAGTGTACAATATATATTTATATACTATGTGCAGTGCATTGTTATGTATCGTCATATCTTTATTTCTGCTACAATTTTATCTTTGTTCATCTTTGCCTCTGTGTTAGGTCATGACTAAAAAGGTTGTTAAATCATCTCACTCGCCCAGTTAACAGATGTAGAATAAAAAAACAATAAAAAATAAAATATACGAGTTCTCATTCCTGGCCAGTACATTAAATGTCTTGCTCTTTCTTTGTATTTTATCACTGCAAGATATAATTAATGTGCGTATCTTATCAAGAATTTATCATCTCAGTTAATTAGAAAATATTATTTCATTATCTTTCATCTTTTAAGTCTTGAGTGCAACTTACTTATGCCTTAAAAGAAAAGGCAGACTGAATTTATTTTCTTACTGTTGATTTTTGTTAGGTCACAGGTCATCTATGAATACATTTATAATTCATCATCAATACAAGCCTGACATCATTTTTCTTCTGTGAAGTACACAAAGAAATGTCAGTTCTTCATCTAACAACTGTTCGAGCTTTTCCGTTAGATATGCTATATTCAACAAATCTGTTAAGTATATTTTTTGCCTGGTTTGTATTTCACTTTCACTTTCAGATCAAATTTCTGCAGTTTAAGTACCAGTCTCTGAATTTGCTTTGCAGTGGTTTGCAGTCTGCTTTGCTTCAAGTTCTTCACCGCAGCCACATTCATGAAATTTTGTTAACAGTTTCTTTTTTATATGAATGTATCTCTCTTTTACATAGTAAATGCCTTTGATGCATAGTCAGCTGCGTTTTTGCCTTACAGGATCACAGTTCCTTTATCATTGTCACTGGTATCCTGACATAACTCAGCTGGCTTATTCACATTCTTGTACATTAATGTGGAAGCTCCTGTAATTATATTATTAAGCATTTCAAATCTCTTTCAGAACTCCTTCCTCTCTGTAATGCCATACCCATTGGTTATTCTAAGACATGTTAGGTACAAACTTTGTATCATTCCTATAAACCTCTGTAATGCCTGCTGTTATCCATACCTTGGCAGTGGCACAACATGCTTGATCATGTTTTAGTATGTTTATGGTTAAAATACAACCCATGTATTTTATGCTTGTTGTTCTTATTTACATTTGTTCTTCTTTATCTTGAAATTATTCTGCTATAATATATTTGGCAACTGTATCAGCCTCTTGCCATGCTATTTTCATGTCTTAGCCCATGCTATCAGGACAATGGTTATGTTTATAACCATAAATCAAACACCAAAGTGCTACTCACACAATTAAATTCATGCTAGAAAGCAACAACTAAAAAACACACCAAGTATGCTCTGGAGCAATCGACAAATTTATTTAAAAAGTAGCATAGCAGTATTAGCTTTCATAGTATAAATTTATGTATTATTTATTTATTTGCAGTTTGATTACCGGGGAAGTCCACTGGGCCGAATTGACCCATTTTCAGTGGATGCCCGGGGAGAAAAGCTCCAAGATGCATTATACAATTTAGATACAACTGATAGTTAATATTAAAGATAATATTATGTAGAATAGTTACTCATAAATGCATTCAATATCATGCATAGTCAACAAATTCATTAAGCTTGAAGGTAGGGATCATGCAGTTTCATTTGAGGAAAACAGATATGTGTTAGGTGTGGAAACAGTTTACATACAAACCTTTTAAGAAAATGTAAATACGCTTTACATACACATATCAACAGTAGAATGCTATTTACAATATTTACAAGGTTGGGCTGTGTGAGGGTAGCTGTAGGAGTTGTTAAGAGCTTAGAGAGAAGCTATAGAAATTGTTGAGAGCTTAGATAGGCTCATAGGAAGATAACTGAGAGTTGTAGAGCTTGGGAACCAGAGTGAGAACCCCCTTGGATTAGGTTGGGTGAAGGCAGGTACATTTCCATTTAGTGGACAGGTGTTTGAATAGTTGTGCTTTGAAGTTTTCTGAGTTTGGTATGGTTCTTAGTGTGGAGGGAAGGGAATTCCATTTTTTGCCTAGTGAGAAAGATAGGAGAAGTTGGCCAGCAGGACATTTAGGTTTATGGATAGTAATTAAGTTCTGATTTTCAGATCTGAGAGCTCTGTTGGGTGTATAAGGGGGAAGGATGTTAGTTAGAGTGGGACATTTTGTTGGGTGAAGTATGAGTCTATGTGCAGTAGTGAGTTGGAGATAGTCTAGGTAGTTTGGGAGTTCAAGCCAATTCAGGGATTGTAGGGTTAGGCAGTGATGGGTGGTATTTTTAGATTTAGAGGCAAATATAGAGATTTTTTTGGAGCAGTTTTCTAGTTTAGAGGTGATAGGGGAGGACAGGTTGGTAAGGAGAGGGGCTCCATATAATAAGGAAGGAAGAAGATAAGTCAAGGCCAGAGTTTGCCTGGTAGAGTTGGAGAGAAAGCGATTATTGCTATACAGCATACCTAGCTTTTGGTGTTTTTTCTTAATATTTTGTTGAGTATGAATATAAAACTTGAGGTGTTCATCTACAGTAATGCCAAGTAGTTTGGCAGAGGGGACTGCTTCTATAAGTGAGATGGTATGGCTATAGATTTTGAAGTTGTTTTTATCGTAGGAGAGGGTCTTTGTGGGAGGGAATAGTAGAATCTTTGATTTATTTGCATTGAGAGAGAGGTGGTTTTGGTGAATCCAGTTTTCAGTTGTTGAAAAGGCAGTTTGGGTTTTAGTCAGCAATTCAGAGAGGTTTGAGGCAGAGCAGACTAAGGTTGAATTGTCTGCATAATGAATGATTTTAGCATCAGGAATAGCAGTGTGAAAGTTATTGATGAAGATGTTAAAAAGCATTGGCCCAAGGATGGATCCCTGTGGTATGCCAGTTGGGGTAGGTAGGAAGGAAGAGATGGAGGTCTTCCATTTGACTGCCTGAGATCTGTCTGATAGATAGCTGGAGAATCAGGATAAAGCATTATGTGAGAGATTAAGGTTTGAGAGATGACAGAGAAGGTGCTTGTGGGAAACAGTATCAAAGGCTTTAGACAGATCAAGTAAAACAGTAGAAACTAAGTGTCCTGAATCTCGAGTTTGATTGACAGTTTCTAGGAAAGAGAGTAGAATGGTTATTGTGCTATGGCCTGGACGGAAGCTATGCTGGGTAGGAGTGAGAAGATTGTTTTGGGTCAGGAAAGGCATATGTTGGAGGTAGATGCATTTTTCAAGGATTTTGGAGATTGGTGAGAGCAAAGCAATGGGGCGAAAGTTTGAGATGCTGGTATTTTTGCCTCCTTTATGAAGAGGAAGAATATAAACTGAGCGCCAGAGTTTAGAGACATATGATTCTTTTATGGATCAGTTGATAATGATGCTGATTGGGAGAGCAATGCCATCAGCAGCACATTTTAGGAAGGAGGAGGGAATATTGTCGGGAGCGTTAGAGCAAGGTTTAAGTTTGGACAAAAGTTTTTTTATAAAGTTAGTGGAGATGGGTTTGATTTCAAACAGATGAGATGCTTTCTCAGAGCCATAAAAAGTGTTCAGGGAATGCCAAAGTTTATATTATATAGTAGTCATCTGACTAGATCATTAATAGTCATTATATAATGTTCAATATATAATGTTAAGTAGCCATAAAATTCCAAAAATGTATATACCTGCTAAATTACTTTACAACAAAGTGTCACTTTCTCAATAAAGGTTTAATACTACTTGCAGCATTTAGTCTGGGCTATTCCAATGACCTTAATAATTTTATCTATTTGTATTCATATAGAACTGTGTAAAGAGACTGATCCCTACTAGAAGGATTTGGATCAGTCTTTCCGATCACTTTGAATATAAAGTACAGTTCTGTAGATTTTTCAGTAATATACTTTGCCAAAACATTAATCTGAACACTAATACCAAAACAGTGTTTAGTCAATCTGTCTTTAAAACAGTGGTATGTTTTTTCTATATAAATGCCACACATTTAATCAATCTAGAGAGATAATGCGTCTAGTTAAATATGTAGGCTACTGTGTAAACTTATACTCTGTACTTATGAGCAAAACCCAAAACTGATATTTCAGATATGCATCCGATGGAGCATGATTCCAAAGATTTCTTGTTACATGTTATATTTATAACCCTTCCAAACTTTCAATTATCCATGCAAAAGCCCCTTTGAAGATCTGCGGTGTTGATGAAATACCAAACAGAAGTTTAAGGAATTTGTACCTTGCTAGTGACATAGTAAATTTACATGATGTAAAGCTTGTTTCATATAGCACTATTTGCCAGATACCTTCATTTGCATTTTGTATTAAAATACCTAGCATTTGGTAATCTTGAACCCATATCTTCAACAGTAAACAATGGCCAGCCAGTGCTCTATTTTAATTACTTCATTCAAATCTTGCAGAGAAATATAGATTTTAATTGTTCCTTCCTCCAAAACAGTAAGCATACTATTCATATACTATTCATCTGTTCAGTTTTCTGTAGTCATTTCTTAATGACACTTAGCTTCCCTTTCTTTTTTTTTTCTCAGTTTACTTTCTAGAGTGTTTATCATGTCATTGCTTCATTTTTGCATGTAATATTCTGCTGGCAAATTTCCTAAGCCTGTGGGTAAATCAATATGATCACAAGGAATACAATGGCTAAGGTTGTGCACAATACCTGAGAGTCTCTGGGACTATATGAATCTTTCTGTATACACACAGCCTTTCTGTTTAGATTGTGAATTGTTTTGTCATTACCAGCTTCTCAAAAGCTAAATAACTCAATGTATTGTGAAAATTCACTTCATTAAGTGTTATAGTTTGAAAATAGACTCCCTATGCTGTGGAACAAAATTCCGGTATATGTGAGGCAGAGCACCTCGCTGGCCTTGTTCAAGAGAAATCTTGACCAATGGATGGGAGATTGCAGATATACCCCAGGGATTACCTCAGTGTCACTGCTCGACAGAGGCACAGCAAAATAATGGGTATAGTTCCCCATACTAAAGGGGTGGCGTAAGCCACAAAACTATGGGCTAGGCTTGTAAATGTCCTCAGGCAGATAGCCTAGTATGAACCTATGAACCTATGAACCTATAAAAAGGAGTCTGTACTTTTATTCTTGCATTCATGTCAGCAATTTTTCTTAGTGGTGCCACCCATTGGTGAGAGCAGATTAATGTGCACACAGCTTTCTGTTTACAGGAATCTATCCCCAAAACTTTAAAATTGTCTTGATATAAAATATTATACTGTACAACCTTGTTTCTGCATTCAGTCCATTAATTTTTACTGTTTCTTGGCAACAGTCTTAGCTTGCATTCATATTCCAATGCTTCAGATGCATTTACAGTTTTCACAATATCAAAATGATCAGTTAAACAGTACCCAGTCAGTTAATTTTCATTAATTTGTTCAATATACGCATTCTTTGTTTTGCTTTTACACATTACAGAAATGCTCTTTCTAACACAAATTCTGCAAGATTGATTAAATGACAGACATTGTTTCCTGTCATACTAATAACCACATTTATTTCTTATATCTATTTTCTATATCCATTACTGTTGCAACACATTCTGACTTATTTTCTCTGTTTTGTCTCTTTATTTGACTACAACTTTTATTTTACATATATTATTTTTCAGATAATTCTTTTAACTCTCTGTTGATTACAATTTTATTTTACACATATCTTTTTCAGTTAATTCTTTTAATTATGTGCTATTAATTTCACTTCTTGCATACATATGTAACTTTTGATATGGTCAGGCCAATTTCTATTAAAAATCTGCTCCTGGCTTTATAATTTATTATACCTGAAATTATTCTCTTATTAATGAATCATGCACCTTATAAAATCCACTGCCTTTGGAGTTATTCTTTAATTCCTTAACATAAGTATCTGTAGTCTGTTTAGAACTAGTATCTAATCAAAGTTTTATTTTATTTTATTTTATTTATATTTCTTTATTGGGTAGAACACCGATCAGTCATAATCAATTGCAGGGCCCAGCCCAGGTGGCTTATTCCATCTGGACTGACAATGATCTCTGAACTTTTATGTTTTTCCTCTTTGAAAAAAAAAATACCAGTTAAATACTTTTATGGCATCTTCTCCATCAACGTGCAGAAATGTAACACATTTAACTTTTTCAATCTCCTTTGTAATCCACTAACAGTATGAAGTAAATTCAATTGCTGCTTGGATCTAAAACTTTCAGTGTTTTCCAAATTTATGTGCAGCAGAAGAATTCCAGGAGGGTACATTTCAACTTGATTTCCACTGTGAATAACTTACAAACTCTTGAAAGTATATACTATTTCTTTACCTCTGCCAGATATTTATTCACTCCACGTAATAAATAGCACGGTAAGAAATGACATTCTGTGTTGCCTTGTTGAAGCATATATTCAAACTTAATTTTCATGAAAGGTAAATTACTGTTATTAGTTGATTAGCATTAAAGCTCTATACTCCATATATAACAATAGATGTTTCTTCCTGTATTTCCCCTTTAAAAAAGATTTTGCAGGATGAGACTCACTCAGCTATCAAATAAATAAATAAATATATACATGCCTCTTTACATTCATAAATAAATCATATCATCATGTTTCAGAATTGTAGGGCTACACCACAGAGTGTTGTACACAAAAATATGAATTACCATGAAGTGTGTTCATGAAAAATGGCTAATTAGCATCTCAAGGAAATTTCTGGCTGATTTTAATAGGGAAAAGTGTGTATATGTGTGTGTGTTTATGCACAAATTTTTATTTATTTTATTTTACATTTGTTAACCAGGCTAGTCTAGCTGGATATATTTCCATTTTCAATAGAGGCCCGGGGAGAAAAGCTTCAAACAGATATAAAAAGTATGAAATGTTGTTATATGGTAAATAACTTCTATCACAGTTGGAAGCAGTTGAACCCCTATGGAGGGTTTTGAGTCTCTATGATTTTATTTTATTTATTTTACATTTGTTAACCATTAAAATTAAATGATTACACTGAAGAATTTTTAATACTGATGCAAAATATTTTTACTATATGCCTGGCAATATACACCTTTAAGCAGACAAACGTAAGCATTCTTGGTATTCTTGCCAAGCATTTATTACTGTTTAGCTTTCAAATTGAGCAGATCAACACAGTATTATAGTCTGGTACAGTTACTCAAAAATAATTATGTAAAATTATATGTCCCTAGAATGATTGCTAAAAGATGTCAATTTTTTAAATATATTTTAGATTTTGATTTCCTTTACTGAAATTTATATTTCATTCTGTATCAAAATGACCCTTTGTTTGTGTGTCTGTGTGTGTGTGTGTGTGTGTGTGTGTGTGTGTGTGTGTGTGTGTGTGTGTATACACCAAGCTATTTTTAATGTGGGTACATTTTCTACATTCCATCCTGAACTTCACAGATTCAGAAAAGTGACATCTCTGTCAAAGTCTAACTAATCCAAAATAAATCACCTAAAAAGACATTCTGCAGTGTAATTGTATGTCCTCAGTATCTCCTCTGATTATAACTTACAGACCAGACCTAGTTGCTCTAGTCTGTCAAAATATAGTGCACGTGCAAACCTATTAATTTGTTTGGCTCATTTCCTTTTGGATACCTTCAGGGCCAGATTCGATAAAGCCTGCACCAAGTGTACATGGTATGTATTCAAGAACATGCCTACCACATTTTTTGTACTTTCTAGTCACTCAGAAATATTACACTAAGTGTACACGTAGTCTACACTTTGTGGTAACCTTTATGAATCCTTGTTAATATTCAAAGTTGCAAGAATATCAGTAGGAAAACTAAATTTAGGAGGAAAAAGGTGTAAATTATGTTTGTGTCATCTGTTCACTCAGAATGGTGTACACTTAGTGTAGGAGTTATGTGATTCACACATTGAAGACCAAAGACCAAATAGGCACTGGGTGCCCTAACAAGGATCATGTCAAATTAGGAAGCAGTTGGATCATTACTAAAGGTAGCCTTCCTTTTATTCTTTTTAAAATCACTAACAACTTTATTTGTCTTTCAGCAAATAGACTTCATGTATCTTTTAAAGTTTAATTTACATTTCTATGCAGATTCCCCAAAACTGAATATCTTAGTTTTGGAGTCCAGTTGTTGTGTCTTTCGGCTTATCCCGGTTAGGGGTCGCCACAGCGGAACTCCGGTCCACTAATGTTTGGTAGTGGATTTTTACATGCCGAGTTACCAGCCCTGACGCACAACCTTCAATGAAGGCACGCCCATTCACGCATGCCTCCACACAGAAGACGCTCTAGCTGAGAATCGAACGCGACGTCTTGCTGTGAGGTGACAACGCTACCGCAGCACCACTACCGCGGGTCATAGTTTTGGAGTCCAGTATATTTGTTAATTTATAGGTGTTAGGAACCAGTTCCTATCCTCCCATCAGTCTATTCAAGATCAGTATCATTTAACTGGCATTTAACAGAATCCCCATCTTATTTATTTGCCATAACAAGGATTTTCAAGTTAGTGTCCAGTTTTCAAAAATCCTGGTTACATCCCTGCATCCCGTCAGATTGTATACTTGTTACTTTTTATTCATTATTGCAAGTGCAGAGCTGCACTTTAATATTATGTTTCCTGCAGCACTGAATAAGTTGCAATAATTTAAATTACTGTTTAAAAATTAGTAGCTTTATCTTCATATGGCATTATAATTCATAAATATTTGTAATGACAAATATTGAAGATGCCTGCCACATATTTTCATGCATTGCTTCATATCGCCTGTCCATTTGTATGACTTGTATTATATTTTATATATGTACACCTTCCCTGGAATTCAGACTGATGTGGAAGCCTTACCATGGAATGATTTACTGGCTGTCCTGCCCCTGAGTTTTTCCCTCACAGGGGCTTCAGGTTGCATACTAATGTAGTAGTCTGGGGGGAGTAGCTAACACTAATTAGTCATTTGCTTTCCCCTGGAAATGTCTGTGGTTCTCACTCTGAATCACTTCGATGAGTAAAATGTTATACTAGGAGGAGAAGTGAATGTTGTCAAAAAGACAGCGGTCATCCCTTCATTCCTATAAGAGTACATGTGCTGTAGGTATGTTCAGAGAAGATGTAGAGGGTGTGTGTGCTACTGTGTGTATGTATGTGTACATGAGTGTGTGAGTCTTTAGGGACATTAGTGAGGCTGCATTAATGTGTTTGTGTGTGTGTGTGTGTGTGTGTGTGTGTGTGTGTGTGTGTGTGTGTGTGTGTGTGTGTGTGCATGCGTGCGTTGATGTGCATGTGGATGTAAAGCTAAGTGTTTATGTGACTGTGACCAAGAGTGGCAGGGGCTTGTTTGTAGATGACTAAATGTGTGTGTCTGTTTGTCTGTGTGAGGGAATGTCTGAGATTGTGTGTATGTGTGTGTGTGTGTGTGTGTGTGTGTGTGTGTGTGTGTGTGTGTGTGTGTGTGTGTGTGTGTGTGTGTGTGTGTGTGTGTGTGTGTGTGTGTGTGTGTGTGTGTGTGTGTGTGTGTGTGTGTGTGTATTTATATATATATATATATATATATATATATATATATATATATATATATCTATATAGATATGCGTTGTTGCTTTTGCTCCTTTTGCTAGGCCATTGGTCATTTTGTAGAAAAATGAATGCTGTAGTTCATTTATTCACAATGTATTGTATTAATTATATATGGTCATGGACCGTGCACTTTTAGGAGATGTTTTCCTTTTTTTTTTCACTGTAGTGTGACTGTAGAGTTGGTATATAAAATGTAAGAGGTTTGAGGTGTGACAACCCCAACATGTGGATGCAGCAGGGCTTGTCCTCCTGCAAAAACTTTTTTTATGGTTTTCAAATTACCGTTTCTAATTTTGGATTTTCAGAACAGAGCAACTCAATTTATGTTAACTCAATCAAACATAGGTAGAATGCACAGGTGTGTGTGCGGGGAGGGGGACTGTCTGTGTGTGTAGAGGTACCTTTGATATTGTGATGCATGGGCTTCTAGGGAGAACAATAGCACGGTCAGGTCTGACACTGCAGTGTTCAGTTCAAAAGCATGGTAATGATCCGTTAATGTAGTCTCATTTGGCTATACCTGAATCACAGTTTTGTCAATAAGCACAAATGTGGAGAATTTTACTGAATCCTAGGACTTTATATTACTAAAGTTGTCAGGTTGGATGCATTTGTGTGGGAAATTTGGTACCCTATTTGTACACTTCATTGCTGTTATATTCTGCACCGTATGCAATAAAGACTGCTAGTACACCATTACTGATCTAGTTGCCAAATAATTTTAGTGTAAATTAAATGGTTTATGCATGAAAGAGGTAAGAATGGCGATTTATAATGCTAGCTGTCCTTGCATGGGCAGTACTTGCCAGTGCACATGGTAAATTGTGAGTAAAGGAGACTCACACCTGTCACATACAATAATGCAGATGCCATACTGGTGGAGCTGTGGAAGATTGTAGTTCCATTCAAGGAAGTACACTCACGTGGCCACCATCAGCAGGGACATGTGGTGTATTGTAGTAAACTAAACACTTATATCTTCTACCTCCATTGTGGAGCTACCGTAATTGTGGAGTTGTTAGTGAGAACAAGGAACAGTTAGTGGGTGGATTCTGTAGCCAATACTGTTAGAGAAATGCTGTGTACTTTGAAATGCTATACACTTACACCTGACATTTGAAATACTGTATTTCATATACATAATATGAAGGCTGAGTCATAGTGCCATGCAGGGGATGATCTGCTGTGGCCACCATGGGCCAAGCTTCACAGTCAGCTGTGGGATAGTGAACTTTTATATCTGCCAGCTGCATTACTGCAGTACAGATTGCCCTCATCTGACCACCACTGAGCAGGATACATAACATATTGTGCAATACTGAATATTCACATCTGTTAATTGCATTACTGCAACTGTTATGCAGTTTATACTGTCAGGCAGAACACTGTACAGATGGCAGATGAGTCTGAAATTGGTCAATTTTACCCTGGTAAATAAATAAAAACATTAGGTAGATAGATAGATAGATAGATAGATAGATAGATAGATAGATAGATAGATGATAGATAGATAGATAGATAGATAGATAGATAGATAGATAGATAGATAGATAGATAGATAAAATACACCAGAGCAGTGGTCTGTGAGCAAACTATGATGTTGCCATTGATTATAATGAGAATGTCTGTAGTTTTATATGTAGCAACAAATGCACAGACATTACTACATTTGCATCAACTGTGTGTCTTTGTCAGCTATACTGACTGAATACATGACTCATAATGCATCACTATATCATTGACAGTGTACAACATGGACATGACTGTGGACAGGAGCCAACATAGTTTGCCACATCATCAGTTGTGTCATGTGACTCATAATGCATCACTATATCACTGACAGTGTACAACATGGACATGACTGTGGACAGGAGCCAACATAGTTTGCCACATCATCAGTTATGTCATGTGACTCATAATGCATCACTATATCATTGACAGTGTACAACATGGACATGACTGTGGACAGGAGCCAACATAGTTTGCCACATCATGAGTTGTGTCATGTGACTCATAATGCATCACTATATCATTGACAGTGTACAACATGGACATGACTGTGGACAGGAGCCAACATAGTTTGCCACATCATCAGTTGTGTCATGTGACTCATAATGCATCACTATATCATTGACAGTGTACAACATGGACATGACTGTGGACAGGAGCCAACATAGTTTGCCACATCATCAGTTGTGTCATGTGACTCATAATGCATCACTATATCATTGACAGTGTACAACATGGACATGACTGTGGACAGGAGCCAACATAGTTTGCCACATCATCAGTTGTGTCGTGTATTTTGTAGTTCATGCTGCATAGGGCATTATTTGCATATATCATCATGAACTTTGGAAAAATACATGCATTTCTTATACAAATGAAGGAGGAGAAAGGTTTTAAAATGAAGAAATGTAACAATATACTGGAGTAACAACTTCAGCAATGGAAATTGCAAGAATAAGAAACTCCAAAAGCAAAGTATTAGTTTTTATGTGTTTTCTTATTTCTTTGTCTTAGTTTGGCATTGATTATCTTTGTCCTTATTCAGCATTTCTACAGCTCTGGGATTCGGTGTCATGTGCTATTTCAGAGGGTATAACTCTCTCAAAGTCTTTAACATATATTTGGGCTTAGTTGTATCATTTATGACTAGGTCCAGTGCTTTGAAATTTTTCAGTTTTTTGAACCCACCCACAATTTTAATCTGTGTTCCAATTATATCCATAAATAGAGGAAGACTTATAAAGGAGGAGAAAGGTTTCAAAATGAAGACTTGGTTGTTTAGGACTAGGGATCTTATGTGGACAGTGACCTAAATTTCAATCAGAATGTGTCCACTGTCATAAGAAAGTCCTTCTATTGCATAGTTTATAAATAAAGGAACTGTGCCTAGATCTAGGGATGTCATTGCCCCCCTTTACTCAGCCCTCATTAGGCCAGTCATTATAATGTCCCCTTTGGCATCTATCTGTCTAGACAAATGCAACAAGAACTCCCACATAGATACCTTACTAAAAGTATACATTGTCTAAACAATTTGCCCTACATGGACTGACTCAAAGCCATGTCGCTATACTTGATATCCTAAAAACTGCTAAGAGCTGACCTGTGTCTGGCATACAAGTCACCCTATAACCCTACACTGATGTATTTATGGCATACCATCAAGTCAAATGGCATCAGAAATATTTAGTCTTGGATCTAAACTTCTTCTGCAACAGAACAGTTTAGAGGGACATGTTTATCTTGCAGAGCCTACCACTGCTCTGAAACAGACAATCCATTCACTAAAAACAAAGCTCATCCCTGTCCATTTTCAAGTGCAACTTGGATCTATGGGAAACTGAAAATTACCCCAGGACTAGCTCCTAAATGCTTTATCCCATGCATGAGTGTCCTCAATTTATTAGGATATGATCTCAGTTTTTCTTACTAGGGGTAAGATATATAATAATTGAAAATGGGATGGGTAAGGCCAGGCTAACACCAAATGGGATAGATTAATTCAAACACCAAAAAAGAAAATGGCTAGGCCTAAAATGACCAGCAAGGACAGGTAGCTTAGTACTTGCCTATAAACGTACAAGAAATGTAGCACTATTCTTCAAGCCAACACCTGTTCACTTATCCTAGGTGAAAGGAGGTGGCCAGACCCACCACATTGGCAATACTTGCTGATGAACCAGCAGATGCCCACCCATAGTACAAGTAGTGCTGGTCATAGTGCTTAAAGTGCACACACTGCTGAGTAAGAGGAAGGATGAGTGGGGAAGCCTGCATGTCTCTACTCCACAAGCGAGATAAAAATGTCATTGTAAGTCAAGCACACCACTTGGGGGTGTGAGGTTAAGCTGGGACGGTAACTTCACCAGGACCATGAATGTAGCCCATTCTCTAGCAATCAGCTCTGGCCTATCACACAAATGAATGAGCTGACAGGGTCCCCTTGGCTGGGAAAGAATAAACAAATGGACTAGAGGGTCCTGTCCAAGCCTGGAGAAGCCTGACTCTCATCCATGGTGGGGGGACAAGTGGGTCAGTTGGGCACAAGTATGGTTGCCAATGAGTCATGTCTAGGGGTCCACAACAAAATATTCTTGCAGTGCTACTGGTAGAGGATTCAATTAAGCAAAACTAATTACTGAAGTTAAAACCATAAGCTATTCTATCCAAGATAAGTAATTCAGTTAGTTCTTTTCTTCATAAAATGTGTTTTCTTTTGTCTATAACATACATTTGGGTTGCAGTTTCAAAGTCTGGTGCTTGAAGAGTACTTCTAGACTAACTGTGTGAATAAGACAGGATGTTCTTTTCCCTTTCCTGTTTGTTACAGCAGCTCGTGGTTAGTATTAAAACTAGACGTAATGGAGGACTTTGCCCATTAAAATAAAAACATGGTTTCTATTTTGTGCAGAGTGTCTGTTCACATAGGTGATTTTGAAATGATGATCTTCACAAGACCAGTTATTGAAGCTATGTTCTAGCCTGCATAATTTTCATTCATTCTTTCTTTCATTCATTAATTTTGCAGTACTCACTTTGACCCAGTCGCAGCAGATGAGTCCTGGACAAATGCCAGTCTATCACAGAAGATGCACACATATATAAACTACATACTGCAGGCACACACATAGGGGCAGTTCAGATGACCACCAGTTCACCTATGTGGAAACAGGATAACCCAGCAAAGCTCCTCATGGACACAGGAAGGATATGCAGAACCTAAAGAGATGGAAGCAAATTAAGGGACAAAGCCCAATAAAGTAGCAATGCTAGCTGCTGCAGAATATGTCACACATTTCATAATTTGTTCCTTTTATGAGTAAAAGAACTTTTTAAGATAAATACTTGAGCATCAACTTCAGGTAAGTAAATTGCAGGAGGAATAAATAACTTGAGTAGCTAGTCGACAATTTTAGTTTTATACAGCCAAGAAATTAAGCCAGCAAGGATACATTAAAAATAAGCAATGTGTGTACATTTAAAGAGAAGAAAATGTTCTGAAAAGAAAAACATTCTCAGTTGTTATTGGATTTTTTATTTGTTTGGACATAGTATCAAAACTCTAATGAACTGCAGACATGCATGCAGTTAGAATAAGTTAGGTTTAGAAAAAGCACCAGGAAAGAATCAAAAAGGGGACAGATGGGCTAGACCACAATCGAATAATTTGTGTATCAGTTGTATCAGTTAAGGCACTTCACTTTTAATATCTTGCTCTTAAAAATAAAGTTGCTTTCATAACTGAAGTAATTTAATTAAATGGAGAGAAAAACATTGCCAGGATGCAGGGCCATGAATTAAAGCAAAACATTTCACTGGAAAAACCATGTCACACTTAATGTATCCAAACAATGCTTAATGTACACTTCATCCTCCATGAAGTCTGATGAGTGACTTTTTCAATCATTTGTTATTTTTGAACATACTTGTAACATAGATAACCTGTATTCTGTCCTTTAGTTATCTAATCTTTATGACATTTAAAGTTTCTTTCTTTGAACTGAAAGCATAGGACATAGGAGGCCAGACCTTCAGATGTCTGGAGTAGGCCTGGGTCTGCTCAACACAATAAAGTACAAACATTAGCCTTCATCATATCAGCAGGTTACAGACAGACTATTTCAGGCATTTTGTCTCTAGGGACACACTGCTTGTTCTTATTACCAAATCTGTAACTCCTGAACAGAAAGAGTTACAAGCTGGCCTTCAAATGGAAAACTGTTACTAAATCACTATAAATTATCAGAAAGTATGATGTACTACATCAGCTATGCAAATTACATTTCTTAGCATAAACATCTGAAATTTATCATTAGAGAAACTACAGATAATGTATATGAGTAACAATTCATTTTTCAAGCAAAACAGTTTATTGTCTTTTCACACACTCTAGTGTCTTTACTATTAGGCCTTCAAGGAATACAAATGAATGAGTGAGTATATAAGGGGTGATGGAAGTAACAATTCATTTTTCATTCATTCAAGTATTTATTCATTGATTAAGTCACTCATATAGCCACGCATTTTTGCATATACTTAAATTTATAGAAGAAAGAAATACATAGGCAGTAGGTGAGAGTGTTATAACTTTACTTTCTGTCCCACTAATTACATATTAAAAAGTAAATACTTAAAACATCTTTTCTACTTCTTGTCTTAAAGGTTGTCTTATTATATTCCATGCATTGATGTTATGACGCTCTACCTTTTTCCGGATGGCTATTATACTAATCCATTACCCTTACCTGAGATAACTTTCTTGTAACTTCACATTGTGTACTCTTCTTTATATATATATATATATATATATATATATATATATATATTTTTTTTTTTTTTGCCAAAGATGGTCCACCCCAGCTGTAACCTCAGGAATGCTGTAATAGTGATATAATAAACAAAATGACAAATAAAATAGTCACACAGGAAATGTACGTAGGCAAAACAAGAATCAAAAAGATCCTAGCAAACCAGAGTCTTCACCTTGAAGGAGCCTCTTGGGAAATATGCAAATGACCCTTAAGGACATAAATTTTAGCTGGGTTACATTCAGAATTTCGAAGTCCAAAACTTTGAATCTCATATGATCGAAGATCATATGTTCGAAGTTTTAAAAAAATCCTGCATGGAGATCGGCATATAGCACGGACTGGGAGATTTCCCTTGTCCTCGCTGTGGTGCGATCTCGGAGTTGGTATATTTAACTTGTGGGGGGTGAAGGGGGCACAGCCCCCCATGTGGGGGGTGCAGGGGGGTTTGACCCCTGCATATACTCTTTTTTTATGTGTTTAGTAGTGTTTTGGGGGAGGGTTCACAATTTCAAGATTCCAAGATTCTGAACTCGATGTTCTGAAACTCGAGATTTTGGGATTTGGAAATTTAGAAGTGAACCCATTCTAGCTACATGGTTTCTGGATGCTCACTGACTTTTTATAAATCTTTATTGAGTTATTCGGGCCATTAGAGCTAAAGAACACTAGCTGTGGACATGATATGTTTTCATACCTCTCAACTGTACAGATTTTTGCAGAATGTCCAGATTTTTTGCTTACATTTTTGGTCCATTTTTCATAAAATTGAGTTTTTCTGGCAAATTAGTAGCAAATCATTTAAGAATAAAGTTAGAAAATAATGACAGACATTTGAGTTTCAGACTTCTTACCCTTCAGAAAATTTATGATAATACAAAACCTGTTATTCTATCAACTTTCTAAGTTTGTAAGAGCAGTATTTAAACATTTTCCCTATTTTGGGATCTTTTTCCCACTTTTATTAATGGCCTTGTCCAGATTTCTTGCTCTAAGAGGTTGAGAGTTATGTGTATCTCCCTTTTTATGATGGACTTTTTAGTACAGCAGAAGTATATACTTTGGTGGTATAATACAGGTTACATATACTGCAAATAAAAACATATGCCCTAAACTTGTCTGTGCATGTTTGACATTCAGATGGTCTTCATTAAATATCAAGCTTTTTTTCTTATTTCTGACTGTAGTAGTGATAGACTGCAACAATACTGACGTGTGTGTGTGTGTGTGTGTGTGTGTGTGTGTGTGTGTGTGTGTGTGTGTGTATGGGAGGGTTAGAGGTATCTTTAGGATAATTCCTAGTTCTATGTCATACAAGGAGGAACCCCTGGTTATACCTCAGATGGGCCAAGATAAATTAGCAGCTTATGCAGTAAAGGTGCCAGGAAGAGAAGTCTGGAAGTGAATGGTCTATGCAGGGTCATCCATCGTGAGGGGAGGGAGGCATTCCATCCCACTGTAATGTTTGCCCCTACTTGGAAGAGATGCATGGTATGCAGAGTATCAGCTGGAGATGTGCTTGGCTCTGCTAATATACACTTGCACAGTAGTAGCTTTTGTGGTCATGTGCAGGAAAACATACATCCACAGTGGAAGGGTTTGAAGGCCCTTGTGATTGTGAGTGTACTCATCAGCTGCAGAGGGACAGTATAAGGCTAAATGAGAAAATCACTAATGGCTACTTTGATGACGCTGTCCTGCAATGGCTCTTACTTTATAGGGGAATGAATGGTTAGGCTAACTGTGAGAGGGCTGAAGGTTGCCAGGCTGAAGTGAGATAAAAAGGACATTTAAAAATGAATTCTGAGGAGACTGGAACACAGGGCTGATGCAATATCTTTTATTGCATACACATGTTTTGCAGTTATGCAAGCTTTAGGACTAATAGCAATCAATGCTTCAGAAGTAAAGTCTTGACTTTATAATGACCATTTATGCTGTGTTGATATCACATCATGTCTGTGTTCCAGTGTTTAATGACATAGCATTTCTTCATTTTTCTAAGGGATATTACCTAAGTATGCACTGTACGGTTTTCATTATATTAGCTGTGTGCATGTGTGTGTGTGTGTGTGTGTGTGTGTGTGTGTGTGTGTGTGTGTGTGTGTGTGTGTGTGTGTGTGTGTGTGTGTGTGTGTGTATGAGTGTTATGTATATGCCTATGTTTTGTAATAATTTATGCAGTCACAGGACTGCATTGCTGAGTATGAAACATCCACAAATCACATTATCTAAATTTAGTGGACAAAAGTAAACATCCATATTGTGCAAAGATTTATACAGTCAAGGATTGCAAGACTATATTATTTACCATGAAATATTCACAAATGTTATTATCAAAATTCTGTGGATGGTCAATGAGCTCCACTGAGCACAGTTATGAAGGAAAACAATGGCAAAGCATAGCATTGCTTAGCAGGATTGCATTTCTTTTATTGCAGTGTGTATGCATTTTACTTCATGTGTATCATTTCTTGTTTAGCTTCATACCATGTGTGAAAAGTGTTTGAAAATGCCAGGCAAAATGGATCAAAACAGATAGTAAACTATTCACTGTATGCCATTTTCCCCAGTATCAAGACAGACATTATTTTTGAAGTCACAGTTTTTCTACGGCACTATTCTGGAATTTTAAGAGTGAAAATACAATGTTTCCTTTGTATAAAGGTTTGCTACTGGTATTTAGTGACAGCTGCATTTTAGCAATATTGTTTTATAGCAGCTCAGTTAAGCAGTCCACAACAGAAGTCACATAAATCATTAAAGTACAAACTAAAGTATTTCTCTTGACTGCATGTTCTTAAAGTATCTGTAAACAAAACATTGACATAAAGGACTTTGGTATGATTGGGGTGTGAGCAAACAGAGTGACTTTTCATACTACTGTTCTCAAGCATGATTAATTGCTATTAGAATTTTATACATACAGATAAAACTACTCGGTTATTAACTGTTTTTTAGTATCCAGTGACAAGACAGTATTGAACTTCTTTTCCAGAAAACACAGACACAGACATCTTGGCAATCTAGCTTGTCAGAGCTGTGATGCCTGTGCCCTGGCCCAGCAATCAGGGAGCCTCAATCCTCACCACTAACACCAGTGAGGGGCGTCTCATATAGGAGGAAAGGATAACAAATTCACACAGTAAAGTGCAATTTCCCTTAAGAGTACACAGAGAACACAGCCAGTCTGGGGCTGGTTGCTCCCTTGCTCTCCAGGTCCCCAGTAAGACTCCCCACTGGCACAGCTATAGGGTCCAGATCTCAGCCAGCTAGGATAAGCTAAAATCTCCAGCACATTCTCTGTCCAACCAGTCCTTCATGACCCTGTCCAAGTAACTGACACACACACACACACACACACACACACACACACACACACACACACACACACACACACACACACACACACACACACACACTCACTTTGAGATAAGAGTTTATACAACCACACAGACACTCCTGGAGAGGGCTGGCACAGGTTCTCCGTCTGTGCCCCTTTTACCCAGACTATACAGTAGAAATCACTGCCACCACCCAGCTAATATTTATCAGCTACTCAAAGGCCCTTAAAAGGGTGTCCAATTATTACTGTGCAATATTATCATCCAGTTGGTAGTATAACTAAACAGTCAAGGCTAATTAGAGTGACCTGGTACAGGATCCCTATATACATGCAATGTACTCTTAGAGCTTAACTTATCTCTACACAAAACAGCTGCAGTTGAAAGGTTTTAAAATATTTAATAATAAATAATAAAAACACGAGACAATACTTCTTACTACATAGTGCTAGTCAAGAGTTGAGATCACAGAGAAATGCTTAAAATTCAGTAGTACAGTTCTGACATCACAGAAAAACACTTAGTCTAATCTTTCTAGTTTCTAGCTATTCCTAAGAGAAAACACAAATCTAAGATAAACTTACATATAGAACACAAGCAGAGTACTGATGAGTTGGATGGTCAAGACAAAAATGCTTAATGCTCTGTGATTCTCTCTGTTTTTAAAATCACATTTCTGGTTCACATTACATCATTCTTCACACTTCCCTAGGTTTCCCAGGCTAACAGGCTACATTCTTTAGTAAGCTCACACCAGGTCAGAAAGCGAAGCCATTAAGGACATTTATGCATGCAAAATTTGGCCATTACTCTGGCCTTAAAACAATAGCAAGAATTCCTTCATCTAGACTGGCTAGAGGCAACTTTAAAGATCAAAGGCAGTCATAAAATGCTTGGCTTAGCTTCCTTACAGCAGAGTGCACTGTTGTTACATTTTTTTCAGTTCCACATGTAACACTATTTTTTTCATTTAAGACAACAAGCCTGTGGCTTACATTAATATTTACAAATGACAGAATTATCTATAAAATTCTATCTGGCTAGGCTGGCAGCCTTCACAAGAGCCATGTGTATTAGTGGGAATAGCCACTGCAATGTTGGAAGAAGTAGTAAAGACACATATTCTGTCATAACCCAGAAATGCAGAAAAAATGTATATTTGTTGGTGCTCGAAAAGCTTTCTTGCCAGTAACATAAGGAAAAGCTGTCTTTCAATGATGATAAAATTTAGCATTCTGTGTCTACATTTTCAGAACATGATTTAAAGCTAGAAGAACTACAAATGCAAAATGACAACTTAAGTAATTATGTTCGATATCTACTTTCAAATGTACATAATTCAGAGAATGTGGATTAAAGATCCTGCCTGCAGATCTACAACATACTAGAAAATTTCTAGAGCAAGAACTCTGTTGCTTTTCATCAAAACTGGTTTCCCTTGTTTTTTCACAGACTTCACTTGCAGACTGAGAAGGTGCATCTCTCATTGTCAGCCATGTGGATGGTTTCAGACAGTTAGGCCACCATCTCTCATTGTCAGCCATGTTGATAGTTTCAGACAGTTAGGCCACCATCTCTTGTTGTCAGCCATATTGACAGTTTCAGACAGTTAGGCCACAGCCTCTAATGCTAAAGTTAGTCTTTTCAGCAGAAGGACAGGCATTGTTTGCAGTGTGGAAGAAGAAGCTACATTTGTGAAACCTTAATAATGTGATTTTTAAAGTGTTTAAAACCAGAGAAAGGTACTCCAAGGTACTGGAAGGAGATCAGTAAATTTAATTTGAGGAGAATCCTTCACTTCTGTTTTTTGGGACATGTTGAAAGGTGACCTGAATTTACATTAGGAGGGACTTAAGTAGACTTAATTCAGTACTAGGAGGCCAATCTGCATGATAAGCAGGAGAAGCTGAGATTGTTAGAGGTTCATAAACAGAGAGGAAAAGATGCAGGGCAAACAGTTAGGTCAAAAAAAGCAGATTCAATGCCATTTGCAAAGGAAAACAATAGTGTATCTTGACACCTTTTCTGGAGCCATATGATCTTGTCTGCACATACTGTTATAAACTTAGCCCTTTGACTGAGGGTAAAGAGAGCCCAACTTTTCACTACTAGTATCAAGAAGATGGAATCAGAAACATTTAAAGGACAGAGGTGGTTTCAGGAGTATTTTCATGGATTTTCTGAAGCTCTGTTGTATGACATTTGGTCCAGGTTGAGTTTTCTTGACAGGATATCTCTCCCATCCTTGGCAGAAAGTGTGAAAGAAGAATTCTATGCCACTGTGGGGAAAGATTGGGTGTACTTGGTCATTAGTAGATTAAAAAAGAGAGAGAAGTCCCATGGCCACATGGCTGAGATTTTTAGACATAATGTTAATATACTTATGGATCTCCACACAGTATTTACAGTGATTGAGTGTGTGGAAGAAGTTGTGCCTACATGGAAAATAGCTGCTGAAAGCATGATATTAAACCTTGGAAGTCTAAAGAAAGGGCCAAGTCCTATAGACTCATAACACTTTTGAATGCTTGACTGCAAGGCATTCATGGATGACTTAGGTGACTGGGCTACAATGGGTTGTTGACAAGTTGGTTCACATTGATCACTGTGATTTTATAGCTGTGAGGCATGCAGTAAAAGATGTGCATCAGACTTTTCTATTAGGAGAGAGACTGGCATCAGAAGGCACACCTGCCCCCTTTTTGGGATGAGACACAGAAAAAGCTTTTGATAAGCTCTGCTTTTATTATTTGTTTGTAGTTCTGCATGCAGTTGTCTTTCCTGAATCATGAAAAGACACCTTAACCACAATTCCTCTACTGTGGTTTACACTGCCTGTTACATCATAATCACAATTCCTCTACTGTGGTTTAGACTGGGCTGCTCATTTCTAGAGTGATGTGCTTAGGTGCAGGCATGAGCCAGTTTCAGGATGTTTGTTCACTATAACTATAGAAATATGGGTGCAGGTCAGTCAAGGAAAATGGCTAGACTGTAAGGATAAATGTTCATGCTTAATTACTTAATATCTTTGCTGATGACCTGTTATTTTTTCCTGAACTTGCCTGAGTGAGCATTTCAACTATTATGGGGTCTTTTGTGACTATTTGAAGGTATACCCGGTTGCAAAGCTATGCAATAAAACAAAACTCCTGTTATTTCATTTTTATATCATTCACTGCTGCTTACTTCTGTTTTCCATTTGATTGAAAATCAAGTGACTTCAGGTACTTGGAGGTAGAAATAGCAAAATTTCTGAGGGCAGTAAGAAAAGATGACTACAAGTGTTTATTAGACATATCAAAAAGGTAAATTAAATCCTGGCAGCAGTAGTTAGGGGTGTCTCTTGAACAAAAAATATTAGCATTAAGATTGACTTTACTAAATAGTTGCATATATTAGTACAACTGGACATGAACTCCCAAATGTATAATTTGCACCTGGGGATTTCTAGTCTTGATGTCTCTTTGGTGGTCAGTCAAACCTTGGGATCAATAACATTTTCTGGGGTCTGCTGCACACAGGAAGCTTGCCTTGGGCCATCAATATGTAAGGTAATATGCTTTCATTTCAGTAATCTTGGCAGGGTAGCATGACAAACATGCTGTAAAAGGAGAAAGAGACTGGGAAAGAGCTCCCTTGTACTGGTTGATAAAATGTTGAGTGACTGCAGAAACAGAGGGAACAGTGAGAGAGTAAATTAAAATAATTATATTATTATGGTTCATGCGACAGTACTCAGACTGAATGAACTTTTGGTTATGTAGTCATGGTTTCGTATTTTTCAGTTACAGGATTTTCTGTTTGTGTTTTCTCCAAAGCAAGAAGGTATTGGAATCAGTGAAATCAACTGTGTTTGATTAGAGGTTTCCAAGTCTTCAAAAAGGGCAGCATTTATTTGAATTCTGGTGTCAAAGCAGATAGTTTATATGGGGGTGTAGCTATCCTTCCCGGAGTGCTTAGCTAGGGGTGTTAGCATTTAGTTTACTGATATTGTATTTATTTACAGTTAACCTTATATATAGATTATTGATATTAGTGTGCATTCACACATACACACACACACATACACACACACACACACACACACACACACACACACACACACACACACACACACACACATAAATATATATATATATATATATATGTGTGTGTGTGTGTGTGTGTGTGTGTGTGTGTGTGTGTGTGTATATATATATATATATATATATATATATATATATATATATATATATATATATATATATACACATGGGGTGTGGGGTGTTTGTGGGGAGTTGTACCCCTGCAAAAAAAGGTGTTTTTTGTTCTACCAGAATTTTGGTGAAAAGCTGATTCAATGATGTGAGCTTCAATATAGCGTCATTTGACATTGTGGTCAATTGATATTTCAAAACAGACTCCCAATACGTCTCAAACAACTGTCTGATATTGATGGTCTGTCCTGTGACCCCTGATATAGGAGGATCTGGTAGATCATACACAGCCTGGTCCATTGAGATCTGCTGGACCTAGGAGAGATCTAGGAAAAATAATCCTCATATTGAGTGCTACCACTGAGCATAGCTGGAGGACTGTAGATCAGCTTGTTGGGAGCTGGTCAATCAGGAGAATGGCCCAGAGATGTGACCAGAGGATGGCATCCTTTGTTCTCTGGGACAAGCCCCACAAGTGATTGCCAGGGTGTATCTCTCATGGATCCTCATCTTCCACTGAGGTGGAAGACAAGCATGCCCTCATCGAAAGGAAAAGTAAGCAGCACAAATTGACTGTGAATTCATCTCAGGGATAGCCTCATCTTCAGAAAGGATAAATAATATCTTCTCTCCATTTCCTTTGTCCTTTGATGGTACACTGGCAATGGCCTTGAGCTACACGAAGGACCCTCTCGCTGATTTTTGCACTGGCCACTTAGCCTCTAGCACTTACATGATATAAAGTAGGTGAGTGTGTGTTCGTCATGCTTCTTAAAGTGGCTGGGGAGACATAGATAATGAAAAGTGGCTGGTGAGACACAGATAATGAATAAGTGGCTGGTGAGACACAGATAATAAATAAGTGGCTGGGGAGACACAGATAATGAATAAGTGGCTGGTGAGACACAGATAATGAATAAGTGGCTGGGGAGACACATATAATGAATAAGTGGCTGGGGAGACACAGATAATGAATAAGTGGCTGGTGAGACACAGATAATGAATGCACTGCTTCACGTTATGTTCCTTTTCCAATTGGTAATGATAAAGCAAGTGTGTGTGTCTCAGTGTATGATTTACTGACCTTATGAAACTTTGGTGACTTTACTTTTTTGTGGATTGAAGGCATGAGCTTTTAGAAGCTGAATATCAAGAACAAGTCCCAGACAGTGTGTTGTTGTATCTTTCGGCTTTTCCCGGTTAGGAGTCACCACAGCGGAACTCTGGTCCGCTAATGATTGGAAGTAGATTTTTACGTACTGAGTTGCCAGCCCTGACGCACAACCTTCAACGAAGGTATGCCCATTCATGCATGTCTCCACACAGAAGACACTTTAGATGAGAATCGAACAAGACAACGTCTTACTGTGAGGCGACAGTGCTACTGCAGCACCACCACCGCAGTTGATTGGTGGAAAAGAAATGGGTGGACACAGTGGTTAGACAACAAATAATATCACTGCATATGCAGCATTCAATCATTCCAGAGCACTGGAACTTCACAAAAAAAAGGGGAAAGAGGACAACCAATCTGTAGACCCACTGACAATCATCCCTGATATCATATCTAGTCTATGGTTTATCAGTTCCATGTCAAACTGGAGTGTACGGGGCAAAAAAGAAAGCATTCTGAACAAAAGGTTAGAATCGGTATCTAGAACGTTTCATGGCCATTCAGCTATATTGGTAAATGGAGGAAATTGCTGGTGTTTAAAGTTGACCATTATGATATCCACCTCTAAGACATGTTATGTATTTTTCAATATCTGGCGAATTTAAAAGACTACATGCATCTCTTATATTTAGATGTTCATATTTCATTTTTTCTTTTTTTATTTATTTCTGTCAACCATTATAGGTTTGTTTGGAGTGTGTGTGTGTGTGTGTGTGTGTGTGTGTGTGTGTGTGTGTGTGTGTGTGTGTGTGTGTGTGTGTGTGTGTGTGCATGCGTGCGTGCGTGCGTGCGTGTGTGTGCGTGCACGCATACGTGCATGAGCTTTTTTTATTCTGGAGTTTCAGAGGCAGCTCTGTACTTCTCACTGTTGCAAGCTGTTGCCCATTATATCTGCGATTGCTTAAGTGAAAAATCAGTACTAGATTGTTACATGTATTGCCGAATACTGCCTCATATTAAACTATAGTGGAATCATCAAGACTAATGAATGATGGGCATATCTCCAGATGACAGACACTATATAAATTCCTGCACAAGCAGTGACGAGAGCTTTCCTGTACATGGACATAAATTTTATTTGTCTTTCATGTTGTTGGGTAGTAATGTGTGTCTTGCTTCTGGCTTAGAGTGTACATGTGAGAGCTTACACCCAGGAAACACTGTTGGGATGGTAGAGTTGACATCAGACCCTTACTTCCCTTCATTCCATGCTGATTCCTGGCTATAGTGAAGGAAGTTTATTCCTTTATGCTACAGAGCTAATTCCTTTGGTTAGAATTGACTTCTGTTGTTAGCTAAATTATCCAGTGAAAGCAAAGCATTATCTCTTCTGGGCATCCTGGTTTAGAATAAGCTGCCCTTGTACTTTCATACCACACTTGACCTAGGAATCTACAATTATTATTATTTTTTCTCTCTCAAAAAGTGAAATGGACACACTATACTCCCTAACTCATTCTGATGCAGTCTAACAAGATGGAGATTTATAACTTCACAGTCAGTTATGCGTATGTATTTCAGCTCATTTTGTATGTCTTTATTTTTATTAAATATTTTACTGTAACTTGATTGTTGGAGCTCTTCTTCCCAGATATCTGCTGAAAATTAGGTATTCCCAGGCAGGCCAACTATCCCACATGACAAAGACAACAATCAAATAAGTAAAACTGATATAAATCATATAAAGTTCTGTCTGTTTTGCTTCAGTTATATTATTTATACAGTGTATTACATTATAATGTAACTTATTATGGATCATGGCTGAAAAGGTTGGTTCTAGATCAGGTCACTTGCTCAGACAACAAATACATAAATATTAATTAAAACTGTAAAATAAACTACTCATATATTGAAGTTCAGCATACAGGTATGATTTTGCTGTGCTCATCTCAAATGCTGCTTTATTGATATCCTTACTTAGTCATTGACATAAAGCTCTGTGATCCTTTCAACACATTTGCAGCCCTCTCATCCAATGTGCAGTCCATGCATGAGCTTTCAGATATTAATTAAACTGATTTTTCTGTATGGTATTGTGTACCACAAAAGAGTGGTCTCTGAGATACATACCTGTTTCAGCAGGTCCTATTTATAAAACAGACAAGGTTTAAATCTTTAGAATGGATAATAATTCTGGTGCTGTTTGCTTTGTGAGTGTGCAGGAGGTCATCAGGATAGAGTCTGACAATGCCTTGTATACCAGGCATAGATCTCTCCTCAACAGCCTGTAGGAGACAAAATACAGGGATAGGGCTTTGAGGCGGTCTGCATAGAACATGTTATTTATGCCCTGTATTCTTTTAGTGAGGAACCTCTGTAGACGTTCCAGTTGTTGGATGTACCTGGTTAGGTACATACGAAAGGGGTATTGTACTCCATGATAGGGCTGATGGATGCTGAATACAATGGAACAGTGATGTCCTTGGACCTTGATGTCCTACCTTAGTTTACAGGGTGCACAACGTAGAATAATTTCCTCACTACTATAGACACACGATGGCCAAAGGCTAGATTACTGTCTATGTGTGTCCCCAAGTCCCTGACTACTGGATTAACACTAAGGGATGTGTTGTTAATATGATAATTACCAGAGGTGGATGACTTACCAAAGGATACTATTATGCATTTCTTGTCATTTAATTTTAGGCAGCCTGGGATACTGTCTGGGCCCATTGGTGCAGTGGTCTTGACCTTACAGAGAGAAGTGAGGACCTGCTCCCTTGTGCTTTCTCTGTGGCCAAGAACACTGCATTGATGGGCCCAGACAAATGTACAGATACAGATAAAAAACACAGCTCAAACATAAGTTTCTTTTTTAATTATGGCAGTACTTTACTCACTGTTACAACAAACACCCACAACAAATGATCAGTGATGGTACAACAGACAACTGGGGGGGGTGGGGTGAGAGCGAAGGAGAGTGAGCATCAAACTTACAGCCATCGGGGGTGTGAGAATGAAGGAGAGTGAGTATCAAACCTACAGCCATCGCATGCAATTTGGAAGCAATGCTTTAAAATGTGGTGCTACTTGTACAGCCAGACAAAGGCTTGTATACACATACAGAGTTATAACATGAAACAGTCATGCTGCTAGTTGTGAACTCTGGAACCTGGCGCAGAAGTTCCAGTAGTACAGAAAACCTATACTGTGGAGCACTACCCTTGTACTATCTGAATACATTGCTAATATTTAAACTTGTACTGTATAAAGCAGGAGTTCTCACTTTGGTGAGCTCTGTCCTCTGCTTTGCAGTTGCACATTCTCTGCAAATAGTTTCAGGATATGGAAAGCAAATAGGAGTGTATAAGATGTGTGGCTGTCTCACACTGGTAGGTTGTATGTATAGGTAAGGCAAAGGTTACTTACAGAACATTAGTGGTTCTGCAGCTCTAACTTTGGCCTCCCATTGGCCAAGTAGGTTTATATAGCATTGCCTCACATTGCTGTAGTGCTGATGACATAGTCCTATCGCGTGCAGGATCTCAGTGGCATGTGTCACTGTGTGTGCCAAACCATTGTAGGCCTTAGTCTTTTACTGACGACTTTCATATCCCTCATGCGACAGTGTCTGGTTGTAATTTTTGTGTAGAAATGAAATGAACAGTTTAGCTTCTTCTGGACACCATCTCTGTACACTAAATGCAGCATTGCTGCAGTCTGGAAGAGAGGTATATGCTAATTAGCTATGTCTTCTACCCTCAGAACTGCCTAAGGTAAGGCATTTATGCAGCCAAATGATTCAGAGACTTGCTCAGCTGCATGGGTCAGCATGGCCACTCCTAGCCACTTGTGGTAATGAACACAGTTTAGTGCTCAGGTAGTATTATGGGGTGTGATGTGAGGGGCTGCATGTGTGATTCTGTGTGTGAATATGTGTGCATATGCCTGGGAGGTAGCAGCAGGGAAGGGTTGTAAGGGGGTAGGTTTGGTAGGGGTGTGTGTGTGAGTGTGTGTGTGTGTGTGTGTGTGTGTGTGTGTGTGTGTGTGTGTGTGTGTGTGTGTGTGTGTGTGTGTGTGTGTGTGTGTGTGTGTGTGTGTGTGTGTGTGTGTGTGTGTGTGTGTGTGTGTGTGTGTGTGTGTGTGTCTTTGTGTGGGTTGACATGTTTGTCATACTTCCTCAGAAACAAGTGATGTCTGCAGCAATGGCGGATCACTAACCACAAGGAAGAACTACAAATAGATGAGCTGGGGAACCACTAGCCACCAGGGAGAACTACAAGTACTTGAGTTGGGGAAACCCTAGACCTCAGGAAGAACTCTTCATTTTTTTGCTATAACGGTACTTACCCATACTGGGAATTGGGAGGGGAAATCCTAAACCTCAGGGAAATTCATCAATATATGCCTTACCTACACTTACACGTAACATGGAGCAGGGAACACTAGTTTTTTTTTCAGATATATTGATGGTCTTGGACAATAGTCATTGCTTGACACAATTCATGATGTATGATGCTGAAGGACAGCGAACAATAGGCTTACCACTCACCTTTACAGCAAAAGGCAGGACAATATGAAGGAGACATTTAAATTATGTCTCTGGTGGTACGGCGGTAGCATTGTTACCTCACAGCAAGAGGTTCTCCCGTTCGATTCTCGGCTTGGCTTGGGAGTGCCTTCTGTGTGGAGTCTGCATGTCCTCCCCGCGGTTGGGTAGCATTCGAAAGACATGCGTGCGTAAATGGGTGTGCCTTCGTTGAAGGTTGGGCATCGAGCTGGCACCTCGGCATTTTGTAAAAATCTACTGCCAATCATTAGCGGACCGGAGTTCCACTGTGGCGACCCCTTACCGGGAAAAAGCCAAAAGGCAAACAAACAAACTGAGAACGTTGTTAGTCTAATAGCTTTTCCACTGCCTTGATTTTACTGAAGGATGTGAACTGTGAAATGCTAATGTCAGCCATTAATCATCAATGATTTACCAGGAAAGGAAAAAGGAGATACAGGGGACATTCTGTCAACCAATGGATAGGCATGGAGGTATGGGGTATGTGGTGCATGTTTGAATGTGTGCATTGTGCATGGGACAGTAAATGAGAGGGGATGTCTGTGTTAAACAATGTGGCTGCTGCTACCACTAACTACTGCAGGAAGTGCCAATTTGGTCATAGGTAGCTAATGGCGATTCAGAGACATGCAGATTAGCTGTTTATGAGGTCTTTCCTCATTGTGGCTAATGTGAATCTGATTCAGAAATCTAAGAATTGTGGAAACTGAGATTATTTTACTGCAGCCCTTAACTTGAATTTTAGGGTTCTCTATGAATCCTCAGGTATACCAACAGGATCATAGGAAGTATGGAAAATCTTTATTTTTAATACTGGATTTGCTTCTAAGATGAGTGTTAGAAGCAATGTGACCTGGAAATAAACTGAGGTAAATATTTTGTGCATGCCTTGTCAAAGTTCCTGGAGCAGATGTCACCAAATTATAACAATTTCAAATTTTTTTTATATATATATATATATATATATATATATATATATATTTATATATCATATTTATCTGTATTTATATGTGTCTGTATCTAGATCTAATCTATACCTGTATAGATAAACTTTTATGAACTGGCATGCCTAATAAACTTTCTTTGCGAAGTTAGGTATGCAAATTTCATGTTATTTTTCCTTAAATCTTATCTTTTAAGCCAGTATATCAAAGGCAGATCAAGCATAACAATTATATACCACCCAACCATATGTCACAATAATAACTAGCACTCATTGTCTAAAATTTAATGTAAATAGACAACAAATAAATAAATACAAATATCTTAGTCCATACATAGCACAGAAGGACAGCATAAAATAAATAAATAAATAATAGAATACACACATACACAAACATCTACATTTATACTATTGGAATAAAGAAAGTGCTTTGCTCACTTATTTATGACATTGAACAAGAATGCTGAATACCAGATAGTTTTTGAAGCAGAAGTTTGAAATCATTAATACCATCAGTTTGCAATTCAATAAATTTGAAATAGCCCCACTGCCATCTGTCCTTTCACAGGTCCCACTCCCTGCAAATTATATATACCAACTCCGAGATCGCACTACAGTGAAGAAAGGGGTAAATTCTCTGATCCTCGCTGTTATAGCAATCTCCATTCACATTTTTGAATTCATAATAACAAATCATGCTGTACATTCATTATTATGAGTTTGTACTATTTCAGTGCAGGATTGTGCACGTTTGAAAGTAGACTTTCTTTGAACTGACATTCGATCAAATGCACTTCCAGCTTTTGATAATAAACCACACACACACACACACACACACACACACACACACACACACACACACACACACACACACACACACACACACACACATATATATATATATATATATATATATGGATGTGCCACCATAATTCAGATTTGAGTAAAAACAAATGAAGCTAATTTCACAAAGCAGAAATTTTTATTAATGAATTTGTAAAACTTTAAAATCTTAAAATAGGATAAACACTTTTGGGGGCTTGACCAATCAATCCCGGCCAGTATTAAGAAGGTGTCAGCTCAGGAGATGAATTTGATTGGTCAAGCCCCCTTTAAATGATCCTAACTAAAGGAGTGTATTTTATGGATCTGAAGGAGGTTTTACCAAAACCACTTATCCTATTTTAAGATTTTAAAGTTTTACAGATTCATTAATAAAGATTTTCTGCTGTGTGGGATTAGCTTCATTTGCTTTTACTCTGTTTCTTTGGTTTATTGATGCTACCCTTGACCATTTGAGCTTGCTTTATTGGTATAATTCAGATTTTGCTGTGGTCAACTGATGTATTGTTAACCCACTTTGGTCAAACTATGCAGATGGTTGGCAGCTGTGCAAGATCAACAGTCCCTGGAGCAGGGGTTATGCCCTTTCCCTTGGGACAGTGTGATCTTCGAGTTAACATATATATATAATTAGCAGGGATTGAGGGGTGAAGGGGGGGCTTGCTCCCTGCAAAAAACACTTTAGTTTTTCTTCCATGTTCCAAGGATTAACCTCGGAGCATGTGCTGTAGTATACCGATGTGTTTTTTTTTCAATATATGTGTGGAAACATTAAGCATGTCATTATTTCTATGGATCAACAATTAGTAGTGTGTGTGTGTGTGTGTGTGTGTGTGTGTGTGTGTGTGTGTGTGTGTGTGTGTGTGTGTGTGTGTGTGTGTGTGTGTGTGTGTGTGTGTGTATATATATACACACACACACACACACACACACACATATATATATATATATATATATATATATATATATATTTATATGTGTGTGTGTGTGTGTGTGTGTGCGAGTATGTGTGAATGCACACTAATATCAATAATCTATATATAAGGTTAACTGTAAATAAATACAATATCAGTAAACTAACTGCAAACACCCCTAGCTAAGCACTCCGGGAAGGATAGCTACACCCCCATATAAACTATCTGCTTTGACACACAATTCTGAGAAAACTCCAAATTGAGGAAAGGGCAAACACCTAATCCCAAGAAATACAGGCTTTGCTGTGAAAAGCTGATTCAATGATGTGAGCTTCAAAATAGTGCAATTTAATATTGCAGTGCGAAGGAATAAGTTAAAAAAAGCAAACTGTTATTGTTTGTATTTTAAATACATTTCATTTCAAGATGGAGTCTTGATTGTTTTAGTCTGCTTCTGATGAATTATTTCTTACCAACACAAAAGTACAGACATGGAAAGTATAGAAAGTTCTTCTCTGGGATTCAGAACTTGTGCCTAATATGGAAAGGTACAGACAGAGAGTCAGTACATCTTAGCAAAATAATGGTGTAGTATTCATTTTTAATTGGTCAGTGACTGTACTCTAATTGTTACAATAATGTTGCATTTGATCAAAACACGGTATATAATATTCATGTTCTGCATAGCTCCAGGAGACAGGGCCATGATTTTCTAGTCTCACACATACGTGCATTCTTTGCAAATAAATGAGATTATTATTCTCTGCTGAACTGTGCTGTACAAACGTTATTTTGCACCTTAACAGTTTGGTACTGTGGAATCTTGGATTTTTTGAAATGTTTCTGTGCTGCACCAGAAATTGCGATTGGGCCCACTGTGACAGGTTATCTTTCAGGCAAGTTTCTGTTATGTCAATACATAATTTTATTTTTCTCACTTTCAGCAGAGTTTGTAGTCTCTGCAGGTAAACATTGCTAATCTCTAAACTAGATATAATTGTATCTGAGCAGATAAATTGTATGTAAGATTAATCAGTTAAATTAATAATGCAAGCTTATTTAATTATGTGCATTAAGGTTCCAATCAATTAGTAACAATGACAAGTAACCTTGTCAGAATAATGGTTTATCCTTCTCATGCATGAATCCGGGTTCTAATCAAAAGAAAAAGTAAAAAGGAATAGAGAGAATTCCTTGTTAGTATGACTGAACTTTTAATAATTGTTGCATATCTCCTTCTTTGGTATGAGTGTGGGTTTATAATGGGTGACAGTGCAGGGACTCCAGCCATACATATGTTTAATAAGTACAGTAGAAACAGTTGTAATTATTTGGTAATGTGGTCTGAGCTCACTAAAAATAATAGTGTTTTAGAATTTCTGGAAAAAAAGGACTTTTGATATGAAAATTCTAGAAAATCTTAAAAAGAAATTAAAATAAAAAGCAAACACATACCAGCTTCTCATTGGTCAGCTTTTAAAGACTGGCAAGAAGAAGCTAAACATAAGGAAAATAAATTTGTAGTTAGAAGTCTAAAATACAATTCAGCTAGAATAAAGTCACAGCCACAGGTGGCTAATAGAATAAGAAATTCACTATAAAAATGTACAGATAAAAAATCTCATTCCTGGGGTGTGTATCCTTTAATGAAATTAGAAAAATTAGTAGTAACATAACCAAAATCTTCAGACGAAAGCTGGCCTCCACTTTCTTCTGCCCCACCCCCACCTCCACCTCCACCTTATGATCAATGTGATTCATATGAAGCAGATAGTGCTCACTCTCCAAGATACCAGGGTGGAGGTGCATTTTGCCTACTATTTTCCCAGATACGGCATAAGTTAGTTCTAGGACTTCTGCTCATCTCTATGGGTCAACCTATAATCGACCACTTAAACAACAGCAACAAACCATAACACCTTCAGATCAAATGTTAATAAGAATAGCTGACTAAAGAAAACATACACAGAGCTAGCACAAAGCATGTAGGAAAACTAAAATGATTTGCTAATAAAAGCATTCCACCAAAAACTAATATCTTGAAAAGATCAAACAAATAGTGATGCAATTTCAAATATTTATTGATGGAGAGGAATATAGGTAGACCCTCCCCCTTCTAAACAAGATGCAGAGGAAGAAACAGACTCTGATTCTTCTTCTGACACCATTACATCATGTGCACAAATGCAGCCCATAAGAGAAGTATCTAATCCTTTGGTTGTTTGGAATAGTGAAGCTGAACCAACTATTAAAGTGATACACCAGTGAACTGCAATGGATTTTCAAACTATTGTAGATTCTCTCCCTCCAATTTAAATATACTCTGCAAAATATGTAAGTTCATGTATAACTACAAAAGTCAATTATAGAAGACTTGAGATCAGCTCTGAAAGCTTCAACACCAGTATATGTTTGTGTTTACATATAGAGGGCAACAGTTTACTTAGACTAGATTTCCCCAAGGATCTTTTGAATTGATTATCATGGATATCTACTTTGATTCGATATGTAGATGATTTACATTTGGCTTCCAAAATACCTAATGGCTGTAAACAAAATACTATTATCCTTCTGGAAATAGGATTCAAAGTTAACAAGGATGAACTGCAGTTATAAAAACCGTAGGTTCAATAGCTGAGGCATCATATTTCAGAAGGCTTCAGACAAATCTTGCCCTCACATATTGCACTGATACAAGCTGCACCATGTCCTACTACCTTAAAACAGTTATGAACATTTCTGGGATTGACAGGTTATTGTTGGGAATGAATTTCTAATTTGGCAGAAGTAGTGAAACCTTTACTAGACTTAATAAAAAAGATACCCCTGAGACTTTATGCTGGCAAGACTGCCATGGACAAGCTTTTGTTTAACTCAAAGTCCTATTTTCAAATCCTCTTGCACTTGGATTAGCAGATTATTGTAAATAAATGTCTTGTTCTGCTGTGAAAGAAATGAAGTAGCATTAGGTTTATTAGCAGAATGCAGAAATGATGGTTTTAGTCCTATTGCTTATTTCAGGACAAATCTTGATCCTGTAGCAGCAGTCTGCCCCCTCCCCGCCTTAGAGTGGTGGCCAGGATGGCGTGTTTAGTAGAAATGGTGGCCACCCTGACTCATAAGGCCTATGTCACAGTTCGGCATTCTGTAGAGCCACTGTTACTAAAGACTAAGACAGAATACTAGTCTGCAGCACAGTCAACTAAATATGAACTGCCTTTACTTAATAATCCTTCCTTACAGACTATTTGCTGTCCACTACTTAACCCTGGTTCTTTAATCCTTAAATTAATACTTTAAATGAATGTATGTAAAGTGTTTCCTTACTTTAAATGTAAAAATGTATGTCTAAATGAATCTGTACAGTATAACCTTTATGATCTAGCACAATGAACTTTGTTGTTCATGCTTGATATTGAATGTACATATTTGTAAACTGTATTTTATACTGTCTTTCATAGACTTGTATTTTTACTGTATTATGTATTATGGAGCTTTTCTCCCTGGGCCTCCATTGACAACGGACACTTTGGGCCTAGTGGACTTCCCCGGTAATCAAACTGGAAATAAATAAAATAAATAATCCCTGCAAGGATATGGAGAACCTCAAAATTGTGCTTTCTCCTGGGATAGAGTTAAAAGATGTTTCATTACAGGATCCAGAACTGCTTCTATTTTTGACAGCTCCTGTGTTCAAATAGAAGATGGAATACTTGTATCAGCCTTTTTTGTTTGTGCCCAGAACAGAATTCTGTTATCTGGACAGTTAAATAGAAATGTGTCTGCTAAAATTACTGAATTTATAGCTGTTTCTGAAGCCAGTAAGATAGTCAAAGATATGTCAGTTGCTATTTTTTACAGACTCATGCTTAGAGGGTAGCTCATGATTCTGGGATACTTTGGAAAGAATGATGGTATTTGACTTCAGCAGGGACTGCTATTAAAAATGTTGCTTTTCTTCATAAACCCCTGAATACATTGTTGTTACCAAAGGAAATCACTATGGTAAAATGTGTCACACATAAAAATGACAATTCTTATATCTCTAGAGGTAACAGTTTTGCAGATACGGTGGGAAGACATGCTGCAATGTCCTAGCCTGTTCACTAGCAGCTCCAGGTGACTAACAACAATATTTCTTTACAGGAATTGGTATCTTTCCAGAATCAGACTGAGGATTCTGAATGGGTGAGGTAGATTTGTGATGGCTGCAGCCATTCTCTGGCTTGCCACCTACCTTTTCACTTGGGTAAAAATGCCTTAATAAAACAAATTTCAACTGATTGATATGCCCCTCACCTTCGAGAAATCACCCAACATTTTTCTAAGGGTCCTTATTAAGTCAGCAAATGCACTAAACTGCGAACGCTGCTTAATCAAACCAAGTTACCTGAAATGGCAAAATCTTGAAAGCACTGAACATCGATCACTGGGCCGTTTTCGGGACTTTGCCATTTTGTCCACTGTGGTGTGATCTCGGATTTGGTATATTTAAGTAGGGGGTGTGTTGGGGGCACAACCTCCCCCCCATGTTGGAGGATGTGGATTACCATGAATTACAACCAGGAGACTTCATTTACACTGTCATTTAACAAAAAACACTGTTTGCAACCAAGATGGAAAGCACCCTACATGGTTTTGCTTACAACCACTACTGCCAGCCGATATGAAGGCAGTGAAGACTACCCACCTGGATCCACATGTCACATGTCAAGAAGGCCCTCTTTCATGAAGAGTGTAGCTGAGATGCCATTGTCATCATCCCTCATGACTCAGCTAAGCCTATAGTTAGTCATACCAGACAGAAAACTAGGGGGAGCTTTGCATTTGGAAATGATGACTAAAGACTTTTTCACTTTACTAACCAAACCAAATCTGGAAGTAAAATCAAATGATATGCCAATCAAATTGAATTTGGAGGTATAATTGAATGACTCTGAATCATTATCTTGGTCAGAGATAAAACATAATAATTCTTCCTCTTCTTTATCGATATTATTTTTCTTTGCTTCTGAAACCCAAACTGATGATTCATCATGTGTTTCAGAAAGTAAACTAAGCAGCACATCCAGCAACCAAGAATCATTTATGGAGTCATGCACAACCAGCAATTACAGTTGGAGTTTATACGGAAATCCACATAATATAAGCTATTACCGAGCACTGCAGCATCCATGTTTACTAGTTCTTCAAAACCCTCTCCAGCCTCAACATATTCATTATTTATATGGACCTGTTGTCATAACAGCTACTGTGATTTTCATCATTATTTTATTCTGTCTACTTTTTTCACCTGGAACTGTGATTACATTGTCATCAGCACCCATCAAAAATGTAAACATAGAATAATTTTTTATTAGAGATAAGCACATCACTAGAACTAGGGACAGACACTTGATCAGCATAGCATCTAGAATACCTGATTGGCATCCTAAATGTAATACTTTCTCTGCTGCTTTATATACATATGGCAAGACTCCTAACTTTAGTGACTTTTGGGTTTAACTAATGCACCTGATGAAGGTATTCCATCTTTCCAATACCAACAACTGATGCAGATCTTCATATGACATTTCATGCTATTTTTTTTATTAAAAATTGGAAAGTGAAACATACATATAACTCCTCTTTAGTAGTTCAACTTCAATTGGCTTTGACTGCTGAAGGATATATATTGTATCAAAACAGTGGTACACTGTTTGCTGGACACAATATTTGTAACTTCACATAGAAAATTTATGATGGGGTTGGAGGGCTGATATGGTAGTATTACATGAATACTATTATATCTGTGGAGATCAAACATATCCCTGGTTTCCGATAGACTGGTCAGGTTGTTGCTATATAAGTCATGTCATCCAACTATATGACTAAAACTAATGTCTTTCAGCTTTTCCCGGTTAGGGGTTGCCACAACAGAACTCCAATCTACTAATAATTGGCAGTGGATTTTCATGGTGTCAAGGTGCCAACCTGATACCCAACCTTCAAAGAAGGTGCACCCATTCACGCACACACCTACCTGCATGCCTTTGAACGTCATTCGACCATGGGGAGGACATGCAGACTCCACACAGAAAGCGTTCCAGCCGAGAACTGAACCGGACAGCCTCTTGCTGTGAGGCGACAACGCTAACCACTGCACCACCACAGATCCAACTATATGACATATTGGCATTTTATCTGGTGGAAAGATTTACAATGCTCATCACAAGAGAGATAGTATAGACTTTCCAAATCCTGTTGGACAAATGAATGCTTCTTGGACTTATTATCATACTGTTCAAAAGACTACTTTTAAAGGGCTAGTTCACATGGATCTTGGTTATGGTGTTATTTCTGGAGCAGGAATTTTACCTGCTTATGGAGCAGTCAAATCCATCTGGAAACTGTATAAATGATCTTAACTTTTAGAAATATTAAGTAACACAACTTTTGAGTCTATTAATCTGATTACTCAACAATTAACTGCCATGCTCAGTGTGGTGCTGCAAAACAGAATGGCCCTTGACTATACAGTTGTTTTTAAAGGGGGTACATGCACAGTTAACAAAACTGAATGCTTCTTGTTTATTCCTGACAACACTGGTGCCATTTCTAATCACCTCAAAATTATTCAGAAAGTTGCTGAATTTTCTCATGCTAAAGAGGTTGACATTTCTCAATGGGCATGGTTAACTAATCCCTTTTCTGGTTGGGGAGGAGGTATTTTAAAAATATTCGTGTTATCAGCTATTGTAATCTCATTATTAGGACTTGTTTTATTTTTGATCAAAACCTTGATTTTAAAACTTCCAGAATTCAGAAAAAGCATCAAAGTATGAAAATGAATGCACATGAATCATTGATATTTACCATATTAGGTAGAAGTTATAGTGAAGAAAACAATGCGGATAAAGTGTTACATAACAATTTACTAATTTGTATGATAATTGTATGAGGAGGATTCAAGTTGTCTTTTTATTCCTTCAAAATATAGACATGTTTTTATTGCAGATAAGACCCTATATGTAAAGTGATTGTATAAGTATTGTGTATGCCAAGGGACAAAAAGAAACTACGTGTGAAGAATGCCTGATAGCAAGTGAAAGAGTGTCAATCCATATGAAAACCTGAAGTCATTGCCCAGTCATAAAGAAAAATATATATGGCCTGAGTGATGCTTCAGCATCAGCTGGGGGTATGCAAAGAGAGAAGTTAAAATGAAAGCAAAATGTTAGTGTTTGTATTTTAAATATGTTTTCATTTCAAAATGGATTTCTGATTGCTTAGTCTGCTTCTGATGATTTATTTCCAGCCAACGCAAAAGTGCCAACATGGCAAGTTTAGAAAGTTCTTTTTTTTGGAATTCAGAACTTGTGCCTAATATGGAAAGGTACAGGTGGAGAGTCAGAAGATCTTAGCAAAAATAATGTTGTATGCATTTTAATTGGTCAGTGGCTGTACCCTGATTGTTACACTAATGTTGCATTTAACCCAAAATAGTATATAATATTCATGTTTTGCATAACTTGAGGAAACAGCGCCTAGTTTCCCATGTGTGTGTGTTATTTGCAATAAATATGATTATTATTCTCTGCTGAACTGTGCTGTGTGAAAGTAATTCAGTTGATATTTCAAAACAGACTCCTTCTTGTGACCTGGCTGTGGGACTGCTCTCTTGCAAAACATGGCCTGATGCCATCAGTGGGTCTGGCGTAGGCCTATGCTGTTACCAGGCAACTTTTGCAGCCATATCACAATACACTAGTGTTCCATCATCCAGTACCTAGTGCATTGCCCTCTCTATGTTCAGACCATGTGTTTCAGCCATTATTCACCTTTCCTAAAGCGCAGGTGAGGCCTTTGTCACCCTTTGGGCCCCCAGAATGGGACTTAGAAGAACTAGAAGGTCGTAACGCTGAGATAGATAAGGACATTAATATGTCTCCTCATAGTTCCACACTAGAAAACCTCTCTTTTGGATAAGTCCTCAGACTCATGAAATACACCATGGACTGGACTTGCCTCTACAGCATGACAGAAATCAGCATGGCACAACACAGAGTCTGCTCCCCTAAAAAAAAGTTGGGCAGATATCCTCAGGAGGATGAAGGACTCTTCAACTGCCTCTCACAGGATCTGGTTTAAAACCTCCAGAAGACAAAATAACTTTTCTCCCCATTCCATTTTTTGGAGCTTTTCTCCCCATGGCTCTGCTGAAAATAGGACCCTACTCAGCTGGACTTTAGTGGTAATCCAATGTCAATCAATCAATCAATAAATCAATAAATAAATAAATAAATAAATAAATAGGCTGTCATATAACTGAAAGTCTACATGGATCTCTAATATATCTATATAGCTATATCTATTTATTTATATATATATATATATATATATATATATATATATATATATATATATACATATATATGTGCATATATATATATATATATATATATATATATATATATATATATATATATATATATATAGCATACAATAGTTTTCCAGCCTTAGGAGGTAAAGCAACTCCCACCCATAAGGAAGCTGGAACATGCAGAAGTGTTTGAAGAAGAAAACTGGCACTTCATAAGGATCAAAGCTGCTGGCTAAGACTCATTGATATCAGAAAGAAAAAAAAGCATGAACTATAGGCTAGTTAGTAAAGAATTTAAAGTAATCAAGCACATATAGTACTGATAATTGTTTGTTGAAAATAAAATATGTTAAGTAGATAAGTATCAGGTCTATTTCATCAGCTCTAACTAGATTTTGCATGACATGCTGTATTTAAGTATTTAAAATAAATACTGCATATCATATAAACTGGAGCCTTGTCCCTCTCTCACTATCACTCAGGTTACTGAGAAGTGATTGCTATCTCATGTACCAAGCCTCAACAGATCCTATCCTTTTAGACCTAAAGCACATTCACAATTTCTATGGAGACATAAGCTGCGATTTAGATCTCTCTTGCAGCTTAAATAGAACCCATTGGAGGGATAGATATGTATCACAGACAATAGCACCACTTTTGAATTGCCTTCCTCTCCACAGAAAACAAATTGCTTCTCTTACACTATTGATATGCAATCCGGGTGAATGGACGGGTAATCCCAAACTCACTTCCGGTTTAACATCCTTGTCCTCGTACTTCTCAACTGTCCAGATTGTCACAGATTGTCCAGATTTTTGCCTCATATTTTTAGTTTGTTCCTTATAAAATTTGTGGTTTTCTGGTAAATCACTGAGGATTGAAATGACTAAATAATGACATACATAATATGCAGGCTAATATCCTTCAGGAAATCCATGCTAACAGAAATCATATTATTCTAACAATATTCTAAGTTTGTAAGAGCAGTATTTAAAATTTGCCCCTATTTTTAGGTCTTTGTTCCCCCATTATTTTAGGCTTTGTCCAGATTTCTTCTGCTAAGAGGTTGAGAGCTGTGTTAGTCCCTCATATATAGGGCCAACATGTAAATATTCGGCATGTCTATGGGTTATTCATTCTTAAAATATAAGGGATAAAAACTTCATGGCAGCATTCAGCTAGGCCTCTAATGATTCTCATGAATCAGTAGCCTATTATACAATGACCCCCCCATTAATATTCGAAACAATGCATGCTGATTGGCAGCGTGCACATTGTAAATCTGAGTTATAGTAATGGAAAAAGGTACAGTCGCCTGGACATTTTCCATTACTATAACTTTTTTTTACAGCAACGGAGAACACAAGATCTCCATTGTTTCACACTGTCTCGCTATGTTAAATGAGTTTAACATAGCGAGACAGCTTTTAAAAAAGCAACAAAGATACTCCGTTGTTTTTTTTTAAAGCTGTCTCGCTATGTTAAACCCATTTAACATAGCGTAACAGTTTGTAAAAAGCAACGGAGATCTTGCTTTCTCCATTGCTTTTGCCCATAGCTCTGATACACTGTGTAAGTATACGCATGCGCAGTACATCAGAACTGCCGCAGAATACCAGACAGCTGCAGAAGGGCAGCAAGGAGGCATTATACAATGCCATTATTTAAGAAAAGTAATTATTTTTTCTTAAATAATGTCATTAGATAATAGCAATAACCCACTTCTGGGTGTGGGTAATGCTGGATTTACCCACGGTTGGCTTTATTTGGCCACTCGGGCTTCACCCTCGTGACCAAACCACACCAGCCGTGGGTAAATCCAGCATTGCCCACACCCAGACATGGGTTATTGCTATAGTAAGTTCCTATGAACTTAGATATACGTGTATACCTGTGTATGTGTGTGTGTGTGTGTGTGTGTGTGTGTGTGTGTGTGTGTGTGTATTAATAATATATATATATATATATATATATATATATATATATATATATATATATATATATATATACACACACACACACACACACACACACACACACACACACACACACACACACATGCACACACATATAGATAGAGATATAGATAGTTATAGATATACATATATGTACATGTATACATTCAACCACACAGAAGGTGGGCAAACAGTAAAGTGCATGGAAGTCACAGGAAATGTACACTCATTTGCATTAAGTATTTAAGATAAATGCTGCTTGTCATGATATCCAGCATCAGAAAAAGTTTCTTTAAACAATATTTATTTGTGCATCAGGTATTCCACTTCCACCTCACAACAGATCTAGATTTTGCCCTTCAGTTTTGTCTCACTCTCACACACACACACACACACACACACACACACACACACACACACACACACACACACACACACACACACACACACACACACACTAATACAGCAAGAATGTGCTGTGGTTAAAACAGTTCAATGCTTTGTGCTGATACACTGACTTTGGTAAATTTATATAGACAGCTATATATTCAGCAGGTTTTCGTGCTTAGAATTGCCATAAATTCCTAGAGTTGTATGTTTTAGTCCTTCTCCGGTTCTTCAGTTCCATAGTTCAAAGTATTCCAAAAAGCTATTCTTAAAGGATTTGAATGTCATGGTATAGATATGAAATGTAAACTAAAAATTAAATTAAACTAATATGCCTCAGTGAAATAGCAATTTCATACTACTTCAATGGGTCGAAATTCTGTGCTGGTAGATTTTATTTTCACCGGACATTTATTTGTAGGACACCACAAATCAGTAGAATATTTCAGTATCAATCCTACAAAGAATCGGAGTAGTTGGGGAAGCTGTCTGATTTGTAAATATGACAAATGCATCTGGCAATGCATTCAGTTGTTCTTTAGGAAACAAAGAACCACAAAGTGTAGGCAAGGTCTGTTGAGACATCAAAGTAATCAATTACTTACAACTTGTTTAAAAAACAATACTTCTTTATTGAAAATGTAACATACTAAATAGATGAACACTTTCTCCTTTAACTGGGCTTTATCAGATTTAACTCCAGTTTATATGAAATGCACTAATTATATGCTTTTATACATAGATTATTCATTTGAGCTGGGGTCATAAATGTAAGCCACAGCTGCTCTGCCACCATACCATATGATAGATCTAATTTTACATACTTGTTCTGCATATCAGCTCCTGTTTGTAGTTAATAGGGTAAAGCTAATGTGCTGTATTCCTATCTTGTGTGGCTAGTGTTTAACCAAAGTATTTCTATAACACTTGTCACTGACTACGTACATTCACGAGAATTTTGTCTTATCTCTAAAGTGATGAGTTGATGTTATTTGCAAAAATTAAAATGAACAAGTACTAACAAATACAAGACAGTCAGTCAAGTTATAATCCTTAAGTATGATATTTTTGTAATCATCATTGCATCTACTCCTGACTGTGATGGAAACCATCACCATGGGAACATGTCAGCCTGCAGTAAGTGGAATTTTATGTACCTGTCTAGGGAAGTGGCCAAAAATACGATTCTATGGACTATGTATTGTAAGTAACAAAGGGCCACAGCTCCAAAGGCAAACCAAAACTTTAATCTGTGAGCGCTTTCATTCACTCAAATCAAATGAACTTCTTCAGACAAATTCAAACAGTAAAATGCCTCCTTATATAACAAAGAAATCACATGACCAATAAAATGCATTACATCACAAGTTTAAAACTGATTGTTAAAAGGCATATACATATTTATAAAGATATTTATATATACTTTAAAATAATTTTTAAGCACAGAGTAGAGAATTATTAATATATAAAAAACAACATCATAAAAGTATTTAACAACATCAACACCTATCACACCTGTTATCTTTGGCACTCCAAAGATTCATAAGATTCTGGCTAACCCTCCTCTATGCTCCATAATTGATGGGAGAAATTCAGCCACATATGCTTGTGCTAAGGTGGTTGATGGTATCTTGAAAAAATATGTAACAATGGAACATCAAATTTGTAAGGACTCCTGGTCATTTCTAAGGGACACGAATAATCAGGAATGTAGTGAAGAGCTCAACAACTTTTTAACTGTGGATGTAAAAGACCTCTACCCAGTCATCCCCCACAATTTAGGAATTGACTGGGTGCTAGATGTGTTAGTAGAAAGAGATGCCCCAGCAAATGAAATTAGATTAGTTGAAGAACTACTATACATCATTTTACAGAACAATGTTTTCATGTTTAATGGTACATACTACCTACAGAAAAGGGGAGTAGCTATGGGGTCCCCATGTGGCGGTAGTTTCGCCAACTTAGTTATGGCCTTCTGGGAGCACCATTTTGTGTTTACCAGAAGTAACATCAAAGATAAAATCATGTACTATGCGCAATTTTTGGATGATGTATTTATGATCATAAATGGAGATGAAACTACGGCTAAGGAAATACTGGATGTGATGAATGCCAGCACATCCTTTCTGGAATTCACATCCAGTTTTGGATGTGGAATTAACTAAGGACATTTTAGGGGGATGGTACTTATCTAAAATTCATAGAAAGAAAACCTACTCAAACTCATTTTAATATTACACAAGGTGCCATCCACAATACCAGAAAAAATCTATAGTCAAAGGTCAGCTGGTTAGGGCAGCACGGATAATCACCTTGGATGGAGAATTCATGCAGGAATGTAATAATTTAAAACAAATGTTTGAAAGAAGGGGCAACTCAGAAGTGTTACTGCAGGGACTCATAAAAGAAGTCGAAATAAAAAAAAGGGAGGGGCACTTCTCACCCATTTTAGGACCACCAGCCTTATTAACTCATATGCTTAGCCCTGCCACCACTGAGGGTAATAATGCTGACATAAATATTCCAATGCACAGTAATAACAATAGGGATAAGAATGGATATATTGTCAGTTTGATTACTACATATACCCCTTATGGTGAGTCCATAAGGGGCACCCTGTTAAAAAACTGGTGTATCCTTATGGGAGACACAGATCTTATATTTAAATTGGGCGCCCTACCAAGAGTTGTGTATAGAAAAGGAGCAAACTTAAAAAATATATTAGAGAAAGAGCATAAATTGTACAACAGGAACCCAGGAATGCTTAGATGTGAAGCTTGTGCCTATTGCAGGTACATAGACATGGGTAGGGACTATACAATTGCTAACAGGCATTTTTCACTCACTGCTAGATATGACTGTAACTCTAAAAGTGTGGTATATTTGGCAAGATGTCAACTCTGTCTGGCATTTTATATTGGAAAAAATGATCGTAGATTCAAAGAAAGACTCTATGAACACATTTATAGTATAAATAGAAACACCGAAAATAATGCTTTGGCCAACCAAATTAGGGACAACCCTGGACACCACTTTAAATTTAAGGTGATCGGCCAGGTGATGGAGGGCCCTAGAGGTGGGCATACATCCCTTTTACTCAAAAGACAAGAGTTATGGTGGCAACTTACCTTAAATGCACATAGTTATCCAGGCCTTAATGAGCAGTGTTCTGTTATGTGTTTACTCAAGCTTAAAGGTTTATTACGCTGTGGTGGTGCTGCGGTAACGTTGTCGCCTCACAGTAAGACGTTGTCCTGTTCGATTCTCAGCTAGAGTGTCTTCTGTGTGGAGACATGCATGAATGGGCGTACCTTCGTTGAAGGTTGTGCGTCAGGGCTGGCAACTCGGCACGTAAAAATCTACTGCCAATCATTAGCGGACCAGAGTTCTGCTGTGGTGACCCCTAACCGGGAAAAGCCGAAAGACACAACAAAGTATAGAATGTTCTTATAAGATAATATAATATTTTATGTACTTATATGTTTGTATGGATGCACCTTTTTGATTGTTTTTTATATATTAATAATTCTCCACTTTGTGCTTAAAAATTCTTTTAAAGTATATATAAATATCTTTATAAATATGTATATATATATACCTTTTAACAATCAGTTTTAAACTTGTGATGTAATGCATTTTATTGGTCATGTGATTTATTGGTTATATAAGGAGGAGTTTTACTGTTTGAATTTGTCTGAAGAAGTTCATTTGATTTGAGTGAACGAAAGCCCTCACAGATTAAAGTTTTCATTTGCCTTTGGAGCTGTGGCCCTTTGTTACTTATTTTATTTGTGCTTTATTTGTTGTTTTTTTTTACTGGACTGTGTATTGTGTCAATATACTGATACTATGATATGATTAAGTATAAACAATATATTGATCTACCTGTATTGAATAAAAGTATAGATTAATTCATAGATTGTTAATACAGTACTAATAAAAAAATTACATACAAAAAATATGCCCACCCGCACTAATCATACATACTACACCATAGCCGGAGTTGTTAGGTTGTAAAACTAACACAAATCTTAGCTGAAAAGAGAGAATCTAAATGTGAGAAGAAAGGGCTTATAGAAAGTGGTGAATCTAGTCAGGACATGTAGGCAACATTGCCTCAGGGCAATGGCATATATATCTGGTTACTTAATGATGTATAGATATAGCTATATTTTAGGATCCCAGCTCTACAAACTATTCCAACTCCACACATTTACTCCCCTTGCAGCTAAACCTCATGAAAAAACTCCTCATACAACCTGAGACACTACTCACAAGCCACACCAGCTCTCATTACTACAGAACCAAACTCCACTGCACTGCACATGCTCTGTCACTCCAACTCTCATTATTCCTAGAACCAAACTCCACAACACTGCACATGCTCTGTCACTCCAACTCTCATTATTCCTAGAACCAAACTCCACTGCACTGCACATGTTCTGTCACTCCAACTCTCATTATTCCTAGAACCAAACTCCACTGCACTGCACATGCTCTGTCACTCCAACTCTCATTATTCCTAGAACTAAACTCCACAGCACTGCACATGCTTTCTCCTCACAATCACCTACTCTTTGGCAAGCTCTCCCCACCAACATTAAGGAAATCAACACTCATTCCAAACTCAGACAACAACTCAGAAAGCACTTTCTCAACCAAGCCAAATGTTCCTGCTTCAACACAGGACAGAGCACCTAACCTAGTTCCTTTCTGAATATCTTCTCCTTTCTCAAGATTTACTGAAGATTGAAGATTGACCCACTTTAGAAACTAATGTACATACTGTATATGACACTGTTTTATAGTACATTGCACTGTGTTTGTTTACTGGAATGTAGAAACACATTTTTTTTCTGTGTGAACTATTCTGTTATTGCTTATATTTCTCTATTTTTTGCTCATGAAATGTTTTGTATTTCACCTGGGCTGAATCTGAAATTGGTCGATACTAATCAGTGCACTACCACAGAAAACAAATATAAATAAAATAAATGCATACATACATACATACATACATACATACATACATACATATCTAAACAAAGGGTAAAGGGGCCACACAGACATACCATTCAGTAAAAACTACAAGAAAAACCCAGTCAAGCTAAAGTTTCCACTGTGTAAAACCTCCTGTAATGGAGGCCCATGAGACATATGCAATTATACAATGACCCCCCATTAATATTCCAAAACGTGCATGCTTATTGGCCAGTGTCCCCATTGTAAATCTCACAATATACCAATGGAAAAAGGTCAGGTTGCCCAAACTTTTTTCCCCTGGTATAAGGTGTCCAAAACTTTTTCTTTTTTAATAAAAAAAAAACAAAAAACAAAGCAATGGAGACTTCTTTTCTCAGTTGATTCCGTTTCAAAGCATTTATGTACTGGGTATGCGTGGGAATGCAAGTCCCATATGCATGCACAGTACATCAACACAAGGAAGCAGTATACCACCACCGGCAGAAGAACAGTAACGCGCCGTTATACAAAGACATTATTTAAGAAAAGTAAGTATTTTTTTTCTTAAATAATGTCATTGTATAATAGCAATAACTGACTCCATGGTTGAGGTATATTGAAGATTTACCCATGGTTGGCTTTATTTAATCACTCGGGCTTCACCCTCATGATTAAACCACACCAGCCATGGAAAAATCTTCAATATACCACACCACATCGTTGGTTATTGCTTAAATGACCTCCTAAGAAAATGCAGTGTTTCAGCTACATGGCTTCTGAATACCAATGACTTTTTACTTATTAAGTCTTTGGGGAGACATTCAGTTCAATAAAGTTAAACCTCACTGCATTTCTTGCAGTTTTCATATATAGTGGATGAGTGAATTCATACAACAGCTCATATTTTATTGTTACAGTGACATTTTCTTAAAAAAAAAAAAAAAACTTTAATGTTATAAACCGCACAATCTTTTTGCTTTGGCTTGTCCAAATTGTTTCCAGTAGCCATTATGCATGTGGTTTACAAATTATTTATCGGGCTGTAAATTAGCTGTTTTGTCAATATGTCCCTTTAAATCCTTACATATGGCAACACGGTCATGCTACAGTTAGTGGTAATTCCTCACAGTGCTTCATTCCTTGGTTTGATTCTCAGCAGAGGCACCTTCTTAGAGGAGTCTGTATATCTTCTCTTTGTCTGTGTGGGTTTTTACTCAGTGCTCTGGTTTCCTCTCACCTCCCAAACAAATGAACTGTCATTCCTCTAAATGATCTGTAAATGAACAACCCATATGCGAACGAATGTTAGAGTGTGTGTGTGTGTGTGTGTGTGTGTGTGTGTGTGTGTGTGTGTGTGTGTGTGTGTGTGCACAAGACATGCACTTGTGTGTGTGCACACGCGATGTGTGTGTGCATGTGTGTGTGCGCGCGTGTGATTGTGTGTGCATGCGCGTGTATATATGCATGTGTGTGTGTAGCTTTCTGTGCATGGAGCATGGAGTTTTTCTGCCTGGGCCTTGTGCCCAGCTGGACTTTCTTGGTAAACAAAACAAAATAAATAAATAAAGGTGCAACCAAAGAGAAGTATAACATCACCCACATTCAAACCAAAACTGTGATACATCATGGGTTTGGCCTGCTTAAGTCCTGATTTCATTGCCTTAACACATCTGGAGGAGCCACTGTAGTCTGCTGGATATTTGTAACATGCTGCATGCCACATTACATGATATTAACAAATCAAGGAGGTCAACCAGCATCTTTGACACCCTCCTGCAGCTCAGCATACAGAACCCAAGGAAGGACAGAGCTCCTGTAGAGGTAGTTCCATTATGTGCATGTGTGTGCGCAATTAGTGTTGCGAGTTCTCAGGTGATAAGGATGTGAAACTTTGAATGTCCCTGACACTGGCACCAATATTAGCCAGCAAGGATGATGGTGAACCATGAAACTTTCTGGCTTTTCCATGTTCTTGATCTGTGAGTGCAGCCTTGCTGTGCTTAACCAGGATCACCACAAGTGTGTGGTGTGTGGGAGGTAGAAGGGCATGGGTGTGACATGTTTGCCCTGTAAGATGTACCCACAGTGGAGTCAAATGAGTTTTTCTCATAGGAATGATGTCACTAGCATGTGAGGCAAAAGGATCAAGGGAATAGTGATGGCACATGAAAAACTAGTATATAGGACCAACAAAATGTATGGTAAAGTTAGAATACTTGAACACTTTGGGCACATCAGAAATAGAAATCTGGATATTCCACTTGCCTAACATTATTACAAAGATCATGGGGGATCTGATAGGTTCATAGGTTCATAGGTTCATACTAGGCTATCTGCCCTAGGGCATTTATAAGCCTAGCTAGAGTGTGTGTGGCTTTCACCACCCCTTAGGATAAGAATACTACGCCCATTTAGGGTTTAGTTTACTGTGCCTCTGTCTAGTAGTGACACAGAGATGACCCCCGGGGTAAACCTATGATCTCCCATCCACTCGTCAAGATTTCTCTTGAATAGAGTTAGTGAGGGGCTCTGCCTAACATGGACTGGGATTCTGTTCCAGAGTGTAGGGAGCCTCTGGGTTATGAATCTGTCCCTCCAGCATGTCCTATTTATCTCTGTGTTGAGGTTCAAGTCTCTTGCTCTCGTGGCTCTGATGGATTTGGATTTTCTGAGGTGGAGCATGTCCATTAATTCCGGATTGGACATGGCCTTGTATGTCAGGCACAGATCACCTCTGAGTAGGTGGTATGCGATTGAATAGAGCTGGAGTTTCTTCAGCCGGGCACCATATGACATATGTTTGAGACCCTTTATCCTCTTGGTGAGGAACTTTTGGGGTCTTTCCAACTGCTGCAGGTGTCGGGTAAGATACATCCCAAATGGGGCATTGTACTCAATCATTGGCCTGATAAGAGAAGACTACAGGGGCACAATGACCTCTCTTGATCTAGATGTGAATCCCTTCATGATAAGGTGGGCAATATAGAAGGTCTTCCTAACCACTTTGGCAATGTGAGTGTCAAATGAGAGGTTACTGTCAACTTGGGTCCCTAGGTCCCTGATTACCTCTTCCGTACTTAATGGATTACCACCTATGTGGTAATTTGTGGGTCCCTTTTTTTCCCAAAGGGTATGACTATACATTTTTTGGCATTCAGCTTAAGGCCATGGCTCTGGCACCAATTATCCATTTCTATGAGGCCTCTCTGAAGGATGCTTGTGTCCGCTGGAGTATCGATTATGGCGCCCAGTTTGCAGTCGTCTGCGAACTTTGTCAGCCACAATCCTCCTATGTTTGCCTGCACCTCGGAAAAATAAATGCTGAACAAGAGGGGTCCCAGGACTGAGCCCTGTGGGACACCACTTGTGACCGGCTTAGAGTCTGACATGGCTCCAGCAACTCTGACCCTGTGGGTTCTGTCCTTGAGCCAGTTTGCAACCCATCTTGTGACATATGGGTTTACATTTAAGCTGGTGAGTTTGTCTATGATGCCCGAGTGGGGTATTGTGTCGAAGGCTTTTGCAAGGTCAAGGTAGGCTGTGTGAGCTGCCTTACCCTCATCAATGGCCTTAGTGACTGTTTCAAAAATGTTGACCAAGTTCAAAAGGCAGGATCTACCCTTGACAAAGCCAAATTGGGTAGGATCCAATGTCTGTAGGTCCCCAACGTCTTTGTTTATGAGTTCCATAATGATCCTCTCCATAGCTTTGCAGACCAAGCTCGTCAAGCTTATGGGGTGGTAATTTCCAGGGTCCGTAGAAGCACCGCCTTTGTGGAGTGGGACCACTGTTGCCGTCCGCCACTCTTTGGGTACGTATCCTGTAGTAAGGCTAAGATTAAACAGCAGCCTTATGTGTGGGTTTAGTTCCTCTTGGAGTTCATGTAGCACACAGCCCGGGACACCGTCCGGTCCCATTGATGCTGTGTTTTTAGCTTTAGAGAGGGCGGCTCTCACCTGGGCATCTGAGATGTTACGGAGGCTACACTCTGCTGGGATAGATATTTCTCCTTTTGTGGGGGAGGGGGAGGAGAAATTTGCACTGAACCTGTCTGCCAGAATGTTGGCAATGTCTGTGGCTTCAGTGTATTTTGTGTGATTTTGGACTAACTCTGAGCATATCTGGGAGTTTCCACCCAGGTTTCTAACATAGCTAAAGAAGGCCTTGTGATTGTCTTTTGTGATTTTTCTCTCAAAGTTGGCCTTGGATGATTTTATGAGTGATCATAGTTTTCTGCTAGTACTGATCAGAGATGCCTTCCCTTTTAGGGATTTTGCTCTGTCATGTAGTAGCTTCCTCCTCCTGTTGTAAAGTTTGTTTATGGCTGGGGTCCACCAGACCGGGCGCCTGCCTTTGGGGGAATGGGTCTTGGTTTTATGTGGGATTGCATGATCCATGCATTCTTGAAGGTGCCCGTAGAAGGCATTTGTAAAGGATTCAGCAGTGTGGGTTGTGGTTTCCACTGGCCCAGGGGCCTTGAAGGATACCACTTCAGTCTTAAGAAGTGTGAAGTTGGCTTTTGAGAAGTTCTTCACTGTGGTCTTTTGTGCAGGGGGTGGGGCGGGATGTGGATTTCCAGTGAGATTAATTTATGGTCTGATCTCACCAATGAGGGATATACTTCCGGTGTGGAGCATTTTGTCCCCATGTTTGTGATGATCAGGTCTAGTATATTATCTCTTCTTGTGGGAATGGTGACTAGTTGTTCCATCGCATTTGAGTTTATGAATTCTAGGAACCTTTGGGCTAGGGTGTTGGGGCTTGAGTAATGTTCCCAGTCTATGTTTGGGTAGTTGAAGTCTCCCAATATGATGGTATTTGGAGAGACATTCATACTCTCCAGTGTCTTCAGGAAGGCTGTGTGGGGTTCCTGAGTTTGAGAGGGTGGTCTGTAGCATGCTACAAACTTTAGGGCAGTTTTGCCTATGGTTAGTTGCACCTGGATGGTCTCTGATGCTTCGTGCGTTGCCACTAACCTGGAGGTGTGGGTATCTTTGATGAATATTGATACTCCCCCTCCTTTTGTGGTTCGGTCCAAGTTTTGGGGCCAGAAAGCATGATATGAGGTAAAACCTGATAGTGCTGGGGTGCTCTCAGGAGCCTTGAACCAGGTTTCAGTCACTGCACAGACATCGATGTTCTCCATACTGAGGAGGGCTTTGAGAGCGTGCATCTTGAGGTTTAGACTTCTGGCATTGAGCAGCATTACCCTTCGTTTTTTTCCACTTGTGTTTTCTAGGGAGGTAGGTTTGTCATTTGAGCCTTGCCTAAAAAAGGCACTATGGGTGTGGCAAGAGCCTTGGCCAATATCCGGAAGCCCAGGGTGACAGGTGCAAGCCATCCCTTGCGAAGCAGCGTGGCTTGTCAAGAATGTCATCCCAAGCAGACAGACATTGGATCCCCTTAGAATGACACCAGTAATTAAGCCAATTGTTAAAACTGATCATTTTGTCTTTGTACTGTGGCATCATTCTTGGTGAGGGTAAGATGCTGCTCAGGGTCAGGGTCATACCGGCCTGGGCTACATAATCAGAGAGCTCCTCTATGTCTCTTTTCATGTAGTCCAGGGAGGTACGTCTCAGGTCATTCACACCGGCATGGACAATGACTGAGTCATATTTGTACTTGCTGTGGAGTGACCTGAGTGCTTGTGTTATGTGGCGGATTCTAGCGCCTGACAGGCAGCTTACTGTGACTTTTTCCTTGTTCAGTCTGGTGAGCAGGACATCAGTGTGTCTGACTATGGAGTCACCTATTACAAGTGTGTCTGGCATGTTGTTTGGCCTTAAGGGTTATGACTGTTTAGCACACTGACTTTGTGAACTATGTGTTGCATGTGCTATGTCTTGAGGTGGCGGTTGCTTGGGTGTCTGCTTTGGAGGCCTCTGTTGTTTTGGTAGATTTTTAATCAGCGCCTTTGAGTATGTTTTTGTGTGTTTATGTGTTTGGTTTGCAGTTGTGATAGTTCTATGTGAGACTGGGTTTGTGGTGTGCGTGGTTACCTTCTCCACCTGACTGGTCTTGCCAGTACTGAGTTGAGAGAGCTCAGCCTCCAGTGTGGCTATATAGTTGCATCTCTCGCATATATTTGTATTTGTTGGGAGGAGGAGAGGGTTGTCTGTGTACATGAGGCAATTGTAACATTGCCTCAAGATTCCCAGATTCACCAGCTGAACAGGAGAGGACACCAGCAACTGACCCTTCGACATGCTAGAATAGTGAAAAAAGATTGCTGTGTAACTGAGTCAGAAAGGACCTATAGGGAAATGGGTAGTCAAGGGAATTTAGGTGAATGAAGTACTTTTTTTTGTTTGAGTGCTTTACCTGTATAAAAAATGCTTTAGGAGCAAGTGCTGAGCTTTTCAGATAGAGAATAGGCTGTTTAGATTGCAAGTAGAGCAGTTCTAAGGGAAAAATTGAAGAGCAGACTTTACGGAGCCAGAAATAGTTTAAACTTGATTAACCGGCGCTGCCCAATGCTGCTCTATGAGCAACTTTGCGCAAAATTGTGCAAAAGCACGCAAAAGCGCGCAAAAACTGGCTTTATAGCAGGGGGTTGAAAAGAGCCAGGAATCGACCCAAAATGGCCAATAAACTACAAGTTGCTGGGCTGGAACCACTCCTCTAGGGACAAATAGGTTGCTCAGTGCTCCCCACTCCCACTGGTGAACAAAGAAGTTTCCTCTTATCCAAATAAGGATATGGATAGCACAGGAACTAAGACAAAGCCCAGAGATCAGCAAAATCTGAAGACTGGACTATTCTAGTTCAGTAAGGCAGGAAAACAAGGATATTTTTTGTTTTTTTTTTTTTTACAGAGACAGAAGAAAAAGATACAGTAGCAAACAGTAAATGCTATAAAACAGCTAGCGCACTTAAGTGTGTTAGCCTAACAGTTAAATTAAACAAAAATAACTTTTTAAAGTGCAAACAGTTTAGAATCAACACAGGTACAGTATAAACAATATGCAGAGCTGTTTTTTAGGTGAAATGCAGTCGAGATACAGTAATTAAAGCGAAAGCCAGAAAAAATACTTAAAAATCAAGGAAAGTCACTCTCTCACTCTCTGCTGCTTGTAGAACTCTGCAGGACTCCACGAGGAGCTGTGCTGAGTCATATACAAGCGAAAAAGCGTGCAAAAATGGGCTTTATAGCAGGGGGTTGAAAAGAGCCAGGAATTGACCCAAAATGGCCAATAAACTACAAGTTGCTGGGCTGGAACCACTCCTCTAGGGACAAATAGGTTGCTCAGTGCTCCCCACTCCCACTGGTGAACAAAGAAGCTTCCTCTTATCCAAATAAGGATATGGATAGCACAGGAACTAAGACAATGCCCAGAGATCAGCAAAATCTGAAGACTGGACTATTCTAGTTCAGTAAGGCGGGAAAACAAGGATATTTTTTTGTTTTTTTTCTTTTTTTACAGAGACAGAAGAAAAAGATACAGTAGCAAACAGTAAATGCTATAAAACGGCTAGCGCACTTGAGTGTGTTAGCCTAACAGTTAAATTAAACAAAAATAACTTTTTAAAGTGCAAACAGTTTAGAATCAACACAGGTACAGCATAAACAATATGCAGAGCTGTTTTTTAGGCGAAATGCAGTCGAGATACAGTAATTAAAGCGAAAGCCAGAAAAAATACTTAAAAATCAAGGAAAGTCATTCTCTCACTCTCTGCTGCTTATAGAACTCTGCAGGACTCCACGAGGAGCTGTGCTGAGTCATATACAAGCGAAAAAGCGTGCAAAAATGGGCTTTATAGCAGGGGGTTGAAAAGAGCCAGGAATTGACCCAAAATGGCCAACAAACTACAAGTTGCTGGGCTGATCTTGCCAGTGGGGGAGAAAGTAGATTTATTCTCAGTTTCAGCATTTTACAACCTAAAGGCATGAATCTGGAAGTGAATCTTAATATATAATTCAAATTCATTATATTTTTTAAGTATTATGTTTAATAGGTGTAAAATAAATATGATATATTTATAACTTTATATTGTGATGTTTGGGATTTTGAGGGTTGCTTGTTAGTCAGTGTCAATTAACCAATTAATTGTGAACACTGCATGTGATTGGAGCAGCACTGTAATATAATGAGTTCAGTGGTGGCTTAAGTTATTCCTTGAAGGCATTTAGTGAAGGTACCAGAAGCACCAATAAAAGAAATTTTACTCACAGCCATTGGTTCCTTTTTTTTTTGGAGTTTGTTTTTTAGCAAATAGTGACAACATCCAGATGTCTGTCCATTATGGCACTGAAAACACTCACATATGATGTCACACAGGCCACTTATTATATCAATCATCTCTGCCATTGTGCCCAAGGCATCAGTTGTATAATGCTCATTGTACACCCATATCAGGCAATGACCAGGAGGCATGTTGGTGACAACCACTGGCCTGTCATTCCAAACTCTTATCCTCATACTCTGTGTAGGTGCCATTACCTACTGCAATTGCATGGGCTGGGGATACCTGTCCTTCTATGAGCTCTGGAGAGATGGGGGCAGGATTCACAGGCAACTGAACTGTGACCTGGGTGCAGTAGTATAGTGCCCTCTGTGGTCATTGTTGCTGACAATGTCACTGTGCCCTCAGACTGTGATACTATAAAACTACCATCACTGTCAGTGTCCAGAGCAGCACTGACATCAAGCATCCCCTCTTCCATGGCAGAAGACCTCACAACTGTAGCTCCTGTGAAATCATACAGATAAACATTTGCATGAACATAATGACAATCCTACCACTCTGTGATGTACCAGTCATACAGATAACAGCTGTACAAAGAATGCAAATAAATGTTTTTTGCATGGAATACTTTTTTGCATACCTCCCCGATGTAACTGTAGAACAGATGTGGCATTGTTTTTCTCTTTCTTGAGATATGATGGCACTGAGTAACCCTCTGAGCTTATTGCCAGACATGCCCCTAAACTGTGTTACTGGTATAAGGCAATAATGTGCTGGTCCATCTCCAATAAAGGCATAAGATGGTACATCTAGTTCAGCTCCCACATCATCCAAGTACCATGATTTTTAGCTTCCTCAGACAGCAATAACAGGAAGTCTTCAATGTTGGCCAGGGTCATCTGCAATGGTGGACACAAACCTCTGGGCACCATTCATCTGCAATGGTTCTGGCCTTCTGGATGGCATATGGAATCATGTCAATGACCCAGCAATGGACTTGATGCTCTGTACCATTGTGGCCACTGACTGTATTCATATCTGCTACCAGTTCACATTGTACATGGCCACAGAAGGCCCAGTCACTCTTATCAATATCCAGTGCCTGTTATCTGTCTGCTATTTGTGCTCGCAGTAGACATCATATGCACAACAACATCTGTAGTGGTCACACACCCATGGAGTGGCTGTGCTTCTATAATGTGCCACATCTACCACATCCCAATACTACAGGACAGGTCCCTATATAATTCCAATAGGACAGCATGGGGAGGGACTGTGCTGTGACATGCATCTTGTCAGCAGACTATACTTATCTGTGCCCAACTAAGCATGTCTAGCCCATGCTCCACATATTCACCATGACACAATATCGGTTACCGAGTGTGCTAATGCCACCAAAGTTATCTACCATATTCCGCATCTGATCAACAGATGCAGATGCTGTTTTTCAAAATAGTCATCTCTTTATCAGCCACATACTAATACCAGAAGTCACAGTATACATCACACAGACCAACAGCCAGTACCTTGCTGGGCTACTGCTCTCCACACTTGAGTCCTTTCCTTAGTCATACATCATTGCAACCCTTCCTATGCTCCACAAAATCCTATCAGCAGATGGCTATGGACCCATCACCCCCCAAAACAAGTCTTACAGTTTTCCATTCGTTCTCTCCCACTCAATATGGCCTATGTACCCTTACCCAATTAGATGTGCCACACTCTTGTAATCTGTGGAGCACAGTGGTTTATTGACTGCAGAGCTCCATCACAAACTTCCCTGTGCCTCCACCCTACTATCAGCAGGTATTGTGGAGCAACCTCCCCATAAAAACAAAAGATGACTACAGTTATCCAGTCATTCTGCACACTTGCCACTGTTATACAGCAGACAGATTTGGCAACAGTCTCACTCCCTTATACCCTCCAAACTTATCACAAACCTTGCCCCGACTCCCCCACCCCCACCCCCACTCTACATATCCAAAGAGCAGGCCATTAAATCCTTGTCTAAGGCAAAAACACAGCCTCTGTGGGACCAGACTGCACCCCAGGTTGTCTTCCTAACAAGCTAAAACATGAACTAGCATCACCATTAAACACCGTATTCAATCACAGCCTAACCATAGGCTTTGTTCCTGTGGAATGGAGAACAGCAACAGTTATTTCCATCCACAAAGGTGGCTTACCAACAGACCCAGGGAATTATAGATCTGTAAAGTCATGGAACGTATCATCATGGACCTCATAAATAAAGACATAGGCAACCTCCAATCCCTGGATCCGACCCAATTTCTTCATCAAAGGCAGATCCTGCCTGTTAAACCTGGTGGATTTCTTAAAAAATGTGATGAAGGCCATTGACAAGGGCAAATCTGTGCACATACCTTGACTTGACAAAAGTCTTTGACACAATCCCACACTCGGACATCACCAATAAACTTGGAAAACTGAATGTAAACCCCTTTGTTGTAAAATGGGTTGCCAAATGGCTCACAAATCAGTCACACACTATCAAAGTGGGTGACTCCCCATCAACCAGCAGACCTGTCACTAGTGGGGTGCCACAAGGGTCAGTGCTGGGCCACCTACTCTTTGGTATATACTTGTCAGAAGTTCAGGCCACAACTAAGGGGCTGTGGCTGACCAAGTTTGCGGACAACTGCAAACTGGGTGCAATTATTGAATCCCCATATTATGTCAGTATACTTCAAGAGGGTCTTACACAGACCAACCACTGCTGTCTTAGTCATGGTCTCAAACTAAATGCAAAGAAATGCATCATCATTCCCTTCAGTAAAAATAATGTCTCTTCACACTATCAAATTAACAACAATGCTCTATGTACCTACAAAGTGGTAAGAAGTCTGGGATCAATGATCAGTATGTGTCTACTGCAGTGAGGAAGGCTTTCTATACAGCACATTTCATTAGAAAAGGCATAACCTCTAGAACAAAGGAGGTTATAACCCCTCTATACTCATTACTAATAATGGCCCATAATTGAGTATAATTCCCCTTTCAGCATGTACCGTACAAAGCACCTACAGCAATTGGAGAGACCTCGGAGGTTTCTAACTAAGAAGATCAAGAGACTCCAACACATGCCTTACACAGACCAAATAAAGTTCCTGTCACTATACTCAGTATCACATAGACTTCTTAGGAGAGATTAATGCTTGGCTTACAGAGCAATTTCCGTCCCAAGCCTAATAAATTTGCTACACATCTGTAAATCAAATGGGACTATAGCTACCCATTCCAGGGACCTAAATATGTCCTGTGACTTGAATAGAACATGTGGAGGGACAGATTATTCTCCGAATGACTGCCACTTCTTTGGAATAGGCTGCCAGTTCATGTGAAGCAGAGCACCTCTATGACACTGTTCTAGAGAAACCTGGACAAGTGGAAGGGGCAGCATAAATTCTTACTGGGGATAGCACCCACAACCCTCCTGGACATGGTCAGTCATTACTAAATGCAATCCTGGGTATTGACTAGAGTATCTATGGTATTAAATTGGGATATAATGGTTAGGCTTAAAATGACCACTGGATCAATAGTCTGGTAACCTCCCATGATCCTCTGAAACATGATTATATGGCAGCCTTGGGTTCTATCTTACTGCCCTTTTGCCCATCATTGCACTTCACATGATACTCAGAATGTGCATTGATGAAAATCTGATAATATTTTATCTAGATAGCAATCTGTGAAGTATCCATGGCTTCTGAAGGTGATGTACATGGTATGGCTCCAACTTAGTACAGGAAAGAAATTAAAATGTTTCTGTACTTCCTGAATAGGGACCACTGAAAACATCTACTGGTGGGCTTCTATGAGCAGCCCCAGTAATAAGTGGATGGCTGGTACTGTCTTGTTAGAGTAGTGAGTGGTGTCTTCTGGTGGCCTGTCTCTCATGAGAAGTGTAGCATCCTCACTGGGGCACCAGCAGTGCATTCTGGTATGTCATCTGGCTGGAGGTGGAAGACCTGGTAACAACTTCTTATATCCTCTTTTCTGCTCGCACCTTCTCCTTGCTACCTTCCCCCTCTACTCATCTTGGAAACATAAAACAAATGTGCAATCTCTCCCCCCCAAAATACCCTTTCTTCCCTACCATCATACCACTCTTGTTTCCTTTTACCTTTATGTGTTTATCAGCTTGTTCTCCCCCCTCCTGCTCCAACTCAATGCATCCATTTCCTTCTCATTTCTCAGTAGGAAATGTGGTTTAGAGACATCAGCTGAGCTATCAGCTCTTCACATTGTGGCAGATTGCTGAGCATGTGAAACAAGCATCATCACAAGTATGCTACATGCAAGCGACTGGGCTCATGAGGTCACATGACTGCTGTTGTGTGACCGGTCATTATGTGACCTACTGGGTTTTTACCAGCGAATCCCCTACATAGTCTAACCCTGTCATGCAATGTCATTCCTACTGCATAGTTAACCTGCTTTGACCCACATCATGCTACTTCGTCTGTGATATTTGGCCTTTATGTGGCCACAAGTGATTTTTCTAAGTCCACCTCATTGACCTTACTAACTTCATTTCACAGTTAACCTTATATTTTGAATGCATTTTTATATTATTGCACTAGGTCATGACTGTAAAGAGCTCTTATAGTGTAATTCTCATGGCTACAGAATAAATACATAAATAAATTATGGGTTAAACAAGACCAGGGAAGTAATTACACAGTTAGAAAAAAAACAACTCTGATAAACTGTTTCTCAATGGTTTGGTTGAGAAATCAGTGGCTCTTTAAACTTTGTATATGCCATTTTAATAATTGTTCTCAGAGCACATATAAACAAGTGTATTTTCTTGATTATGTGGTTGGAACTAGACTCTTAGGATAAGTATAGTGCATTCTCTGCGAGCCAGGTGAAGATTTTCAAAACTGACTGGGAGTGCACAATGGGCTTTTCTTCTTTTAATAGATTTTGTTTTGACATTTGTTCTTAGTTTTACAATCATCCTATTGAATACCTAAAGTTATGTTTCCTGTGTATAAATTGAGCTACATTCTTGCATTACAAGCATTCTGTGATCATTACCCATGGGTGCATCTCACTTGTTACAAGAATATTAAGCATTTACTGTTGGTTCTCATGTAACAAAATATCCTTTAGTCACTCACAAATGTGCAACCTATGAGTTTATTATTATCTATACCAGCAGCAATAGCAAATTTAAATGATGCTATATCTGTGCTACTAGCATACTAGCAGCTTGTTTGTGACTCTATGCTCTCTGTCTGCTCACAAGTGATTCTTCTTCTTCTTCTTTTGGCTTTACCCAGTTAGGGGTTGCCATAGCAGATCACCTGTCCACTCATGATTGGCAGTGGAGTTTTATGGTGTCGAGTTGCCAGCCCGGCGCCCAACTTTCCACAGAAGGCACACACACACACTCACCCACAAGTGCTAAAAAGACTAAAATAAAACGGTAGAAGACATTGCCATTACAACATTAATGAACGCTTCTTTACCCATGACAAAATAACTTTCCCTAACATTAAGGCATTCACACCCACTGAAATGTTATAGTCTACATCAGATTAACATGGAATACTTTATAAAGTTTTTCTTCTTTTCTCCCATATGATTTTTATATTTTAGAGAGCTAATTATTCTTGCTATAATGTATTGACATTGCCAGTGCCAAGACATTTTATCTACAGAGTAGGAAATAAAATCTTTAATTAAACACTATCACCTCTTTGTAGTGTTCTTTTATTAGCATTTATGTCAGAATGTATTTCTCTACCATTTCCTGGGATAAAAGTAAATCACCAACTTGTTTCACGGGTTTTACATGCAAATTTTACACAAAACTGAAAATAATCTGAACTAACTTGAAGTGTGTGTGCCTTCTCTGTGTTTTAATTAATGACACAAAGAGAATTTCAAGTATACTTCCTATACATTAATGAATACTGAAGGCATAACAGTATTAGTGGTTTAGCTTATTAACAAACAGTGGTGCCTGATGTACAACAAGCTATGAGTGGACGAAACTGAATGTGTAGAGTGAGCAGCTGATCCCCAACTCATTTATCCTCAGCAGGATGGAGATGGCTTGGCTTGCTGAATTAGTAACACCGGCATGAGTGCTGCTGAATCACCCACAGCAATGAACCTAACCTGCCATCTCTGTTCAGTGGTGTGCCTTTTGTCCAGGGGATTTGGAATCTGTAGTAGTACATATGCAAACTTCTCCCTAAAGGCAGCATTTGTGGAACATGCAAGATACCGGAAAGGGTGGAGTTACAAAATCCTGTAGGATATGCAGATTGACCCAACCCCAACCATCTGATTCTTACATTCAAAGGAGAATGAATGGGATGGCTAGGCATACTGGTCAGGAAATAAATGGTCCAGAGGACCCTAACCCTGGCCAGTGAAGCCTGCTGCACACCATAAGCACATGACTTAGTTGGTGCAGAATGTGAGAACCATTCGACTGATGGATGATCATGTAGGGACAAAATAAATAAATAAACAAATAAATAAATTTGGGCTCTAAGAGCACACAAATGCAATGTGATTTTGTGGTTGTCAGTGGCACCAACTGAACTACACATCCAGCATCCAGAATAGAGCCTGTATGCTTACCAGTAACAAAATTTACAATAAACAGCAAAAATATGCAGATGAGGGGCGGCCACGGTGGTGCAGTGATTAGAGTTGCTGCCTCACAGCAAGAGGTTCTCCTGTTCGATTCTCTGTTGGGGTGCCTTTTGTGCGGAGTCTGCATGTCCTCCCTGTGGTCGCGTGGGTTTCCTCCGGGTGCTCCGGTTTCCTCCCACATCACAAAGACATGCAGTAGGTGGATTGGACACTCTAAATTGGCCCTAGTTGTGAGTGTATGCGTGTGTGTGCCTTCTATGGAAGGTTGGGTGCCAGGCTGGCAACTCGACACTGTAAAACCCCACTACCAATCATGAGCGGACAGATGATCCACTGTGGTGACCCCTAACCAGGAAAAGCCAAAAGAAGAAGAAGAAGTGACAGAGTATCCATAGTATGCTCCCAGCTGCATCATGTGACTGTGTAGTATATGTAACATTTCATCACTGTGTAACAGATATGCTGGCACAAGTGTAGGACACCATAGTGGGAACATCCCACTTCCACCATACAAATGATGACAATGGGATGATGTATACTGTAACACAGGTACATGCACCTGATATATCCAGCAGTTAGCACAGCACCATCTACACCAGAGACAGACCAGCAGCCAACATACTGAGGGAACACAAACCATGAATGATATGGGTTCAGGCTCCTAGGGTATGAGATATTTCCCTATGGTAGGTTTGGGTGGGAACACTTGGCTGAAGTGAAATTCAGCTGCAGAAACATATGGGTGCCACAGATTCACTGTAGGACAGAGAAGCATGCAGTCCAATGGTCACTGCTTCAATGACCAAGCTTATACATGTAGCAGAAGTAATGTGCATTGTGCTTAATGTGCAGTATATGCTTATAAAACTACAGCATGTAGAGGTGCTATATAGCATGGAGAAAATCCTTCATGTTGCTGTAGTCACACTTATGCTTCACTATGTATTATACAGGCAATGTTCATTAAACACTGTGAAGAGATAACAGTCCACACAAACACACCATTAATAAAGGCATTACCCTTTGAACACTGCATTTTCAGTGCCACCGACATGCCCACTGGGCATCCTGTTGCTAACGCCTGGCATAGTGCCTGTTGTCTCTGGGTGCCTTGGATGCCATGGACATTCTTTCTTCCTGTGCACTTGGTTATTGAAGCTGTGAGCATGGCACTGTGTGTTTCTGTGTGCCTTCAGTGAATTTGCAACTGTCATATGCCTCTGCAGCTCAATTTCACTTCATCCATGTGTCCACAAACAAATGTAATGCAGAGAAATGTCTCACCATCTTGGAGCCTGAACCCAAATTATACACATGCATAAGAAGCTCTACACATTTCTGGTTTGCAAGACTGTGCACAGATTTCACATAACAATAGTGACTGATATTTAAAATTATGTGACCTCATATTTCTGCAGAACACTGTTACCAAAGTAAAGCATGATAAACACATGTTGTGCAGTGACTGAGTGTGTCAGTGGCACTGTGTCACAGAATATATACTCACACAATAACCATCTTTAACACAGGAAGATAGATGGACATTGCACCTGAGGCACCATTTGTGCACTAGTAGATAGAAGTGTGCACAGTACACATCCCTAAGTAATGCTTTATGGATTGAAAGCATGTTGTGGGCACCAGCATTGAGCTCGGTGGGTAGGGTCATTATATGCATTTCTAACTCATGTATTACAAATACCCATCACAGTGGTGTCACTGGTAGTGCATCAGTGCAGATAAGTGTGCATAGCATGCAGCCAGGGACATGGTTCAAAGAATGGATAGCTGACAGAGGTCATTTGTTGTACATCACTGAAGCTGAATATTTAAAGTATAAATCCAGGAATATGAACCAAACGATGGACAGCACTATGTGTTGCCAGGTATACAGTGCAAAATATAGCCACTCAGACTATGCAGTGAGGAACACAGACCAAAGTATGGCAGGCACATAAAGGTCTCTGGCAGTGCATGAGTGGAGCAGGACAAGCACAGTACTTATCAAGGAACATAGAACAGATGATGTATACTACACCATGATAAGCACTGATGCATCCAAAAACATGGACGAAATGATGGAGGTAGTGCATAACTCACCAGCAGTGCATCAGAGGAGTGGGTGCAGGTACAATACTCATCTAAGAATATGGGCCAGAAGATAGAGGTTGCACAGAGGTTTCCAGCACTACATCAGTGTAGTCAGGCACCCAGGAATATGGTCTAAAGCATGGACAATGCATTAGGGTACCAGTAGTGTGCTATTACATAGCAATATACAATTAATACTACTGCTGCTGCTAGAATGCTGATGGATTTTTGACAGCTGTCTCTGGTTCTGTGAACAAAGGAATATAGACTGACACGTTTTATGTGCATATAATTAACTATCATGGGCACCCTTAAATAATAACGGCAGAGGCTCTTGGAATGCTTCAAGGGGATTGTGCTTCTCTGCTTGCCACAGCCAGTGTAGGTGCTCTGGCTGACTACCACTAGGACAGGTCATATAATTTATGCCAGCACTGTTCTCCACTGAAGGAGATACAAGTGTGATCCATTAATCTCTAATCTGTTGTGGCCAACATGTTAGTCCTGGTACACTTGCACACAAGTATAACACAATTATGGCACAAAAAGGTCGGAGGATTTTATGTATAGATGGTTACCAATACTACCTGGAAAAAACAAAAGACAATTGATGTTACTGGTGTTGTATACTTTAAAATAGTACAAAATGTAAAGGGCATTGTGTGACCAAGTTAGCTGTAGATGGAAATATATTAGATAATAGTATGGCACATTTCCATGCTCCTGATGTGGTTAAGTGTGAGCAATTAAAGGCATGAGAGAGGATCAAAAGGCAAGCTGAGAAAACATTAGAAGACCCTTGCAAGATTGTGTCAGAAGTCATAGCAGGTACTTCCACCAATATAGTCACTACCTTACCTAATATGGACGTCTTAAAACAGTCAGTCCATAGACTCAGGCGTACAAATCGACCTACAAATATGACTGATCTTGCCTCATTGAAAGATTTAATGATGGAAATGTTACCAATAAAGAATGACCGATTCATTATTCACTATAACACTATCCGTAGTAGTACAGATGTTGTTATTTTAACAAAGGAGGGTAATTTGCATTTGTTATGTCCATCTGAATTCATCCTTGTAGATGGCACCTTTCCAATCAGTACTAGAGAGTGCAAACAGGTGTATTCAGTTCACTGTAGTTTACAAGGCAGTGCTCATGGTAAAGTAATACCTGTTGTATATGGCATACCACCCTCTAAAATGGATGATTGTTATGATCACTTTTGGATGTCAGTACTTAGTCTATGAGGAAAGTTTGGGTTGCTATTGAAACCTCATATGGTTTTAAGTGATTTTGAAAAGGGGACTGTAAATAGTATCACACGGAATTTACCATATACTCTTCCCAAAGGTTGTTGGCGCCATTTATATCGCATACTCAGGAGGCAGATACAGAAGTTGAACCTGACATCACAGTTTGGCAATGATACTCAATTTGCCCTTTTATGCAAACAAATACCGGCACTAGCCTTCTTATCCCCTAAACATGTGCTGCCCCCTTTTGATAATATTGAGTGAGATATGTCTGAGAGTGGAAAAGGTTTATGTGAGTTTTTTAAGCCTAACTACATATTAGGCAGGCCTAGATGATACAGTATACTCAGTTTTACAATTGACAGAATTCCACCTTTATTTGATATACAATTCTGGAATCAGTGGGATAATTGCATCTTAGATTATCCCCATAGTCAGACTGTTATGAAGGCTGCCATTGCTGTTTACATAGTCTATTAGGCAAAAAAGAATTGCACATACTGGATGTGTTGCATGTTATTCTCGAGCAGAACCATGTGGAAGATCTTAAAAGTAGACTACTATGCTGTGTACCATCTTCAACAAAGAAACGTAGGGTAATTGATAATGAAGCAAATTTTGAAAGGTTATTATCATGTCGTGATGAATTATCACCAGAAGGATTTGTGCAGTTAGTTGCACACCACTGTTCATTTTAAAGTTGCATACAGTGTTATATGTTTCAAGCAGCTGCAGAGTGTATGACCTGTTGGTTGTTAGAAGTTATATTTTGCAGTACATAATGACTGAACTATGCTTACCTACAGTTTGTAGTGTACATCTTGGAAGACTCAATGTTTAATATTTAAACTCCATTGTGCTGATTGCCTTCGACATACGTACTTATGACTGACATTATTGTTTAATATAATCTGGTTATTCCGGTCAAGTTGGAAAGTGATTCCTTAGCGGTGAATTGTAATTGACATATTATAGTGGACAGGGAATGTTTACACAACAATGGGGACTGAAATGGATTACAGGCATGTCCAAAAATACTGAATTCGGATTCATCACACTAACTTTCGACATTTCGAACTAATTAATATGCATGACATTGCACATATGAGTCAACATTTTAACCGGATTACGTTCTGTAATTTGACCTTTTGATAGTAAACCGAATTTTACAATGGCCACAACACTCTAACTATAATTTACACAGTAGATGACATTTCCTCATTAGTTGTAAATGAGTGGTTAACTGAAGATATCTTCATAGACTTGTGTCAAACCTTTGGAAGTGTTAACCACCAATTCCTGCTAAACAAGCTTGTGAATGTAGGTTCTAGTGCTAATACAGCCAGCTGGTTCAAAAATTGCCTAACAAACAGAACATGTAAAGTACAGGCTTATAATACCACAGTCAATAAGGGGGACTGTACAGCAGCTATCCCTTAATATTCTGCACTAGACCCAATACTGTTTTAATTATTGTTCAATGACTTTAACTCAGTTATATACTGTTCTAGCATCAATCCCTATGAGGGTGATATTATTTTTTATACAGACAGACCCTCCACAGTACCTGTACAAGAATACCAGGAAAGAAATGTCTTTAATCTCTGCCAGTAGGTTCATAGGTTAGCACTAGGCTAACTGCCTTTGCTGGCCATTTTAAGCCTAGCCAGTTATCGCATTTGCTGCTTAAAATTAACCTGTCCAGTTGGCGTTTAGATTCACCTAACCTTTTCCAAGATCTATATTTTCATATTATTCTAGTGAGAATTATTAGACCAAAATATAGCTATCTGGAGGGGACCCATGCATTGGGATAAAGCATTTAGGAGCTGCCTCTGTCCATTAATAGTATAGTGGGAGTCATGAGGTAAATTTCCTGTTTCCTGTCTATTGATCCAAGTTGTGCTTGAATGTGGTCAAGGGTGAGATTTAATTTCTGTGGATGGGGCTCTGTTTCAGAGCAGTGGTATCCTCTGGGAGATATACCTGTCCTTTTAAACCATTCTGTCAATGTTACAGAAGAGGTTTAGGTCACTGACTGGGTATTTCTGATACCATTTGACTTTCAAATGTAAAGTAAGTCCATCAGTAATGAGTAAAAGCGAGCCTTGTATGTTAGACATAAGTTACCTCTTTGCAGACTGTAAGAGACTAAACATGGGGTTTGATGTGGTTCAAGAAGAACATATTGTTTAGGCCTTGTGTTCTTTTTGTAAGGTATCTGTGGGTTTTCCAGTTGCTACATGTGCCTGAGCAGATGCATGTCAAAAGAGGCATTATACTCAAAGACTGGTCTAATGAGAACTGAGTAAAGGGGGGCAATGATATACCTTAATATTGAAGGAATCCCCTTGTTTATGAGCTGCACAATATAAAATGATTCCCTTACCACAGTGGACACATGCTGGTCAAAAGTTAGGTCACTAGCCATATAATTTACCAAATACCAGACTACTGGTTCAACTCTTAGGGGTGTATTATCAATGCTGTAATTACCCAGGGGAGGGGAGTCAACTTTCCTAACTGTTCTAAGGAGATGATTATACATTTTTTAGCATTTAGCTTTCATCCATGAGTCTGGCACCAGTTATTGTTTGGGACAAGCTTTCCTGTAGGATGACAGAATCTTTTGGGAATTTGATCACTGCTCTTAGCTTGCAATCATCAGCCAACTTAGTTAGCCAGAGTCCTTTTTGTATTGGCATGTTCTTCTGAGAAGCAGATATCGAACAGAGGATTTCAGCAGCAAACACTGGGGGACTCCACTGGTAACTGATCTTTTTGTAGAGGTAGTGTCCCCTGTTTTGATCTTCTGCATTCTATCTGCGAGCCAGTTGCCAACTTAACAGGGTTTATTCCTAGTTTAGTAAACTAAGTAAAAAACCTATTTACTGCAAATATCTCAAAAACTAGCAATGATTTTTTGCACCCAATAGAAACTTTCCAAAATCATTCCTCTTTGTGTGAAGGCTCCTAAAAATGACTGTATAAATATGATGCAATTATACAAATATCTTGGACTTATATTACACCCTAGTCTATCGTTCAACATTTTTAGAGACATATGTATTACCAGCGTTAACTTGCAACTTAAAAGACAAACCAGAAGAACAAAGCAGCCATTCACAAATGGAACAGTCCTCAGGGTGAAGCAAGTAGTGTTACTCTTTGGCAAAAATACTCAAGATAAAAAATAAGATGGAACAGAACAATGCAAATTATTTTCACAAAGACAAGCGCTTTTGTTCCCCAATGGAAACTTCATCAGATCTGAAGTGCTTGTCTGTGTAAAAATAAACTTTGAAATGTTCTGTTCCATCTTCTTTTTTATCTTGAGTATTTTTGCAGAAGATTAACATTACTTGTGTTATTTTGGATTGTGCTATTGTTTGCTTCAACCTGAGGACTGTTCCATTTGTGAACGGCTGTTTTGTCCTTCTGGTTTGTCTTCAGTGTCTACAATTTAAAAGACACCTTATCCATCTCACATGTCCTAAATCCTGACATCAGAAAAGTTCTAGCAAAGAATGTAGTTATACCTGAAGTAGAATGTGCTCTCCCAGTTGTCTCACTCTGTTTAGATTACAATGTGCTCAATATTTACATTACTTCTAAGTGGTACACATAAATGTCTTATTCCCCTTCACTCAAATATCATTGCAGCACCCTTAAAAAGGGTTAATTGACTACCTGTTACCTCATGCTCTATTCTGTTACTATACACCCTAACATTTAAACCCTTGTATAAACACTTCTGGCCATCTCTCAAAAGTAAACTGCAAAAGAAACCTACTCCAGATCACATCCTCGCCTTATTCTTGTTGATGTCAAGCTGACATGACATCCTCCCCTTATTTTTTTAACTTCAGACTGACAGTTCACAATTCCCTTTCAGCTTCACTTCAGCGGAGAGAAAAGCTTCAGTAAAGCATTTCAACCAAGATGGAACCACTTGTTCTTTAACCTCAGGAAACTTACAGATTACATGTTATTTAGGAATAAAATGTGTGTACACTTAAAAGATACTTACAAGTACACCTGCTTCATAGACAAGGCTGATTTAACCAGCCCACCCAGTGACTAACCCACATGACATCTAGTGCAGTCCCTATATTAATTTTCCAGTCCATAAGAAATCTCCAACTGCAAATATGTAAAAATGCAACTATAAAAGTATGCCAGAATAGTTGTAGTTTAATTGAGATCCACCTTAGCTCTAGATGATTGTCATTGTTGAAGTGACACCCTGATCCCATGAGGAAAAATGGGGAAAAGGGTTTGTGGATGGATGGATATATGTCTTGTTCTTAGATAACTACATTTTTGAAAATATAACTATATCATACTTCATAGAAATGGGGGTGGGTTACAGTATAATGACAAATGTGCATTCCATATGTCACTTATACACTCGGTGTCTTTTGATAATTGAATTCTTCTGTTTCATGGTTCCAGAGTTGGGTATTGTGTATTGTATCTATTAGAATATTCAGTTTGCATAGTATCACTGCAGTTCTGTGCATTACGAAGTTCCACTATGGTTCTGTGAAGTAGCATATTGTCACTCTTCTAGTGCGATACAGTTCTTTTCTAGGTATGATGGTTACATGTTACATGTGCAAATATGTATGTGCTATTCTGACAGGTCATGGCTGGAAATTATGCTAGGATCAGTCTTCAAGGATACCACACTACTGGCTGAAATCACAGTTTCTAAAAAATCTAAGCAATTGGATTAACAGTTTATAATTTACTGCATTACCCAGAGAGCTGTGGGGGGTAAAGCCCCCACTTGGTAGTTAAGGGTCACAGACAGACAAAAAAAAAAAAAAGAGGCACAGAATCACTTCAAATCTCTGAATTTCAACACGTTGCAATTTACATCAATAAATATACACATGCAGATGTATACACACGCGCGCGCACGCACACACACACACACACGCGCGCACGCGCGCACACACAGACACACACATTTACATATATCCCATGGGACTCTAAAAAGGCTGAAACATGCATGCAGCTAGTAGGGTTTGGCTTTATTGAAGTGAATGCACTGATAAAGACTTACACAGTTAAAAGTCAGGGGCATTCTGAAGTCATGTACCTGACACATTGCATGTCTTTAGGGGGTCATTTGCATACATGCCATGGATCTTCACTACAGAATGTTTAAGGTATTACACAGTAAGGACTCTATTTTGTCTGTTTTTTATTCCTGAATGGTTTGTCTATGTCACCTTTTAATCTTTGGTTTGGATGTTATTGGAGATAGTTTGCAAGCACCTCCATGTTTATGGACATTGGGCTTATTTTTAACTCTACTTTTCTTAAGTCTAGCCAAGGAATCCTCTAATGCTGTACTGATGGGGTCATTAAATCTTTATTTATCCAAAATTTGTTTAGCCAAATCCAAATCAATAAAAAACAGTCTTCAACAAAGTATAAAATAAGTATCCAAGCTTTTTGCAAAGAAAGCTCCTGATGCTGCATATGACTGACTGTGTTCATCCTACCCACTGACAATAGTAGATAGACAGACAGAGAGATAAATAGATATTAATTCTAAGGTAACACAATAGCAGTAAAAGGTGAAACTCCTTTACCCCTGTGTTTTATGATATTTCCACTGACAGCATTCTTCTGCAGTTTGCTGCTGTTGATGTACATGTTATTCAGCCAATATGCATTTGAATAGCATGCATGAGATTAACTTGTAATCCAACCAGATGGGAAAATCCATATATTATATGGAAAACAGGTATGATCATGATGACATTATATCAGAACCATGCTCAAGTGGAGACATTGAATGCAGACAGTGCAGTGAAATATGACACATTGGAGTAGTTTAGCTCTAGCAAGCAGGGAGTTTGGATTGTTATGTCTTATAGAAGCGTCCTTCAAGCACAGGAAAGTGCTCATGCATAGCATGCATACTTACATTTTATGTTAATGTTTCACACCAAGGTCAAATACAATTTATGCTTCTTTTCCATACTGAGTGACACTATAGGTGCTGAATAAGACCTCCTAAGCTCCACTGATGGCATGACTATAGTGACTATAGTGACGTACCAGTGATATACTGTATATGAAAGGATCATGATTGTTATCAACAGGAAAACAGCGGACTGTTACAAAACTGAAGGTAATGACTTTTAGATTCCGGTAATGTACTGCACTAAGCAATACCTACACACATATATATATATATATAGAGAGAGAGAGAGAGAGGTGATTACAAACATTATTTTCAAATGTATTGAGACTGATGCATGCAGTGTCAATCATAACCTACTGGAATGCAACTCAGCAACCACCGCCCATGGGCTTTAACATAGGTTCTGCATGGGGATAAGTCCTGGTCTCCTTACTTGTTTCTGTTTGCTGAACTCAGTTTCAGTGAACTGTGACTGACATACTATGAGTTGATCACAATCAAGTCAAAAAAAATCAGATTGCTATTATATAAGTATATAGAGATATGTGTGTGTGTGTGTGTGTGTGTGTGTGTGTGTGTGTGTGTGTGTATATAAATATATATATATATATATATAGTTTTTAAGTTGAAACCATAGTATGTGAAAATCTTATGCTTTCTTATAAAATTGTTACTATCTTTATTTGTCAACCCATTAGGCACAACTGCACTTTTTTAGTGGCTGGTCAGTATCATTGAATATTTGGTTGACTTCTCTCTGTCACAAAGTAGACAATAAAAGTCAAATAGCACACAGGTCACTCATTCAAAGGACCTTAACTTGGTATGCGACATCAATAGAACTTGTTGGACAGGCAGATGTGTCTCACAGAGGTTGGCCCACCTTTGTAACAAGCTTCCTATTCATGTTAAACAAAGCCCCTCATTGGCCTTATTTAAACACAGTTTGGATGGTTGGATGGGTAACCAGCAATTCACCCTGGGTGTTCCACCTGTGTCCCTCTTGACAGGGGCAATAGGTGCTGATTTTAGTGTCTGCTTGAACCAGCCACCCTTGGGAACATGGGTTGAAATTGCCTAGGCTTGTAAGGGCCCTGGGGCTGTTAGCCTAGTAACCTCCTTTAATCCTACGAAAAAATATCAAACCAAGGAATATATGCAGAAAGGAAGTAGCTCATAACCTTAATTCTGTGCACTGAACTGCCAGATACTTTAATAACATAACAGCACATTCTAATTTGAATAAAATAAAAACAAAATAAAAAACAAAGATTTTCCAGAATTAACTTTAGGTAAAGAGATTGAAGGAGTACTAGTGCCCCAGTAGTAAGGGCATCCGTCAATCCTGGCTAGTTTTGGAGTTCAAGCCCATATCGGATGGGTGAAGGTCATCCTTACAAGGACGTTTTAACCTGTGTTGGATTAGGATGGTCTTCACTTGAATGAGTTAGTATTCAAATTTAAGATAACCTTGGTTAGAAGATCTTGCACAGTATCCTTAAAAGGATATGAAATACGTAGGAATAAAATTATCAGTTAAAATTAGAATACATATATATTTGCTCATCCTTATAAGGATAAATGAAATCCTTCCCAGGGTAAGTAGCCTGTTATCTGTGAAGGTAAGCTTTGCCCTTTCCCAAACTGAAGTGCGATCTCGGAGTTGGTATATTTAATTGGGGAGGGGGTCTGGGCACATCCCCCCCACCTGGGTGGGTTTTGAGTGTTCTGGTTTTAGTTTTGTGTGGTTGGGTGACTTAGTACTTACCCTGAGAAGGATTCATTCATCTGGCCTGTTGATGAAGTGGGTTTTCGTGGATGTATCAATAAATCCATCTTCTATGATGCCGGCTTTCAATATTATCAGTTAGACCCGCAGTAATACCTTTAGATTTTCTTGGTTTTGATTTGCTATCTCAGAAGTACTTTCAATTTGGTATTGCCTAAAATAGGCATTAAGGTGGAAGACAATGTTTTAGCTAATATTTGAAAGCCTGGAGGGGCATGGTGCAGACCATCCCTGGAAAAGCAGCATGGTCTGTTGACAATCCTCTTCTACGCTGACAAATATTGCACCCTCTTAGAATGACACCAGAAACTAAGCCAATTATTAAAGTCAGTCATCTTTTATTCATATTGCGGCATTATCCTTGGAGAAGGTAAAATGTTGTTTAATGCTAGAATCATACCAACTTGGGAGACCTAGTCTGAGAACTCCATAATTTCCCTCTTCATATAGTCTAGGGAGGTATGTCTCAAGTCATTTACATCCACATATACTATGACAGTCATACTAGTACCTGTGGTCCAATGACCTGAGTACATGTATAATGTGGAGGATCCCAGCTCCTGAGAACTAACTGACTGTGACTTTCTCCTTACTCAGCCTGGTGAGAGGGACATCAGTGTGTCTCATGATGAAGTTTCCAATGACCAGAATGTTGAATTGTGTGGTGGCTTGTCTCCTGGGCTTAGAAGTAGTGGTTCCATGAGATGTGGCTGTTGATGTAGGTGGAGTTCTGAAAGACTGCATTTGAGGCTGCTGAGGATATTTGTTATGTGTACTTCATACTTCATACTTATAGCTATGTACTTCATCTAGAAGGTCTTTGGGGTTTAGGAAAGTTACATTTAAGTACCTCAGCATATGTGGGTCTATATGTCTGCTTTGAATTGTGTGTGTGATGGATGCAGCTGTGTACTACTGACAACTTTATTGACATTAGGAGTACTTTTACATGAATGCTTTGCCTCTAGTGACATTGTGTAAATACATTCATCACATACTATATCAGCTTGTTTGAGAATTAACTGGTTGTCAGTAAATATGAGGCAATTCCTCCATTGCCTCAGGATGCCAATATCCACCAAGCTGGTAATTGAGATAGTGGGAAAGTCCATATCCATGGCAACAGACCCTGTTTTATTGATTAGACAGTTGGAGTGCGAATATTAAGCAATGTCAGGAGTATCTGGTTTGAAACTCTGGGGACAGTGCTTGTCACTGTAAACTAGATGTCCTGTGTGCAACTAAGTATTGGTGAAATTTCAATCATGATTTTATAGAAAATAATGTCACTCAATGTGCCTGTGTCTATACAGGGCACTGCCAAACACTTGGGGGGAAACTAATAAGTAGACCCTAAAAATGTATGGATGAAGTATTAAGGCAGATATTCTGAAGTTAGAAACAGATCAGGCAGTAATTACTGAAAACAAAGAATTAGCTTGCCAAGAATGATGAAAAGAGGGGAGTTGCATTAATGGCTACTGCCAAAGAGGGGAGTTGCATGAATGGCTACTGCCTGGCTACTACTCGTGAAGTTCTCACCATAGCTTCACTCTGCTGGGATACAGTGTTACTTTGCTTCTTCTCTCACCAGAAGCAAAGCATTAACACCAGTCCCAAGAAGAGAAGGAGGCCACAGCCTGTTTGGTGAGCCACAGTCTTGTCACAGATTATACAAGAATCTGTAGGCTTGTTGTACCCTTATAGTAACCAGACCAATCAGGAACATCAAGCACAGATACTCACTGCCCAACCAGAAATAGCCAGGGATCAATGCACTCTGCTCATTCTCTCACCAGGAGCAGAATATAACCACAAATTCCAAGCTGTTACCTATGAAGCAGTTATTAGGCTTTCTGGTGATCAGCAGTCTCAAGGAAGTAATGTCCCTGTGCTCCTTCTCTCACCAGAAGAAAACAGAAGCACTAATCCCAAGATGACTACTGAGAAGCAGAATGTAGGCCCTCCAATAATTGGTGGTCTTGCAATAGATGTTACGGATTTTAAAGGTAAGATGGAAAAATTGGTTAATAGTTAATATCCTAAGCACTGCAGTGTGCACTAAGCCGTTAGATATCAAACAGGGGGTACATTAAGCTTTAGCTGTCTAAATGGACAGCCACTAATTTTAAAAGAGCAAGATTAATTGAAAGGAGGTGAACACTGTGCATTCTGGCTGTATTGAATACAGTGGGTTGGTCAATAAATTTAGATAGTTGAAGGGGGGGTGATTTCACAAAATGATAATTTTGTGCTTACCCAAAACAGCCAATGAAAGGGGAGAGGGAAGGAGATACCTGATCAAATTAACATAAGGGGAAGGCAACTAGAAGGACAGTTGACTTTAAGATAACAACAGCATCAGGGTAGGTGGGAAAAATTCTATGTGACTCACAAGAGACACAGCTGTAGTCTCTTTCCTAGTTTTAATAATTAATTAAAAGCAGAATACAAGTAAAATGCAGTGTAAAGAAAACAAATTACAATATATAAAATAGAAGAAGGCAATAAAGTAACACAAAATACAAGAAGGCAAAAGCAAACTAACTTTTCCCTCACAGCAAGTTGTGGCAAAATCTGGGTGAGCTTTTGCAAGTAAAGCTTTGAAATATTTATTTTACCCCTTAAATAGAAGGTTTATTTCCTAGTTTGGAATTTTATACTCAAAGTCCTTTACACAATGGAGCAGAATCAAACTTGGATTGGAGGATTTGAGATTCAAACCTGCAGCTTTAAGCTACGTCCATGCTCTAACCTTGACATCTACCTACCTAACTAATCCATCTTGCCTTTAAGAACATATGCTGCACATATTAGAAATACTGCCCCATAAAACTAATTCCTTCTGTTTGGTACTTTGTTGAGGTTTTATCTATCTGTATTTTTTCTTTACTCCTGTGTCTGCGTGGATTCTTGCCATTGCCTTTGGTTTTCTGAAATATCAATTTATTTTTATTTTGTTGACGAGGTAAAGTCAACTGGGCAACATCAATTTTCAGAGGAGACATGTGAATAAAAGTTCCACATTCATAAAGAACAATAACCATACAATATATAATAATAAGAAAAAAACAGCTCTAACATTATATCAAGTGTATGCAAACTTCATTGTGCACATGGACTCCTTGGTAAGACGTGCCAGTAGGTTATCATGTTACATCCACTTGGAAGAAAACTAATGTAGTGAAAGATATAAGGTAAAATTCCTAAAAGCCCTACATGCAAGACTTTATACACCATGGAACATCAGTACTCCCCTGTGGAATAGCATATATGGTGTGCACGATGCATTTATACTTCTCACTCCATATGTTCATGAATACCAGGGATAATTTATACAGATATGATTACATGAATGGATATGTATATTCATGTATAAACTACTCTGGCAAGCAGTTAAGAACCACAGAGTATATGCAAAAGTACATCTGATCTAACTTAAATAAGTAGCAACAGGAAAAAAGCCTAGAAAACAGAGTCTGGCAGTAGGTGTAAAAGATTAAGGCAATGTGCTCTTAATAAACTGCATCCCAATATTTCAGGGTTTAATTCCCTCCATTCCATTTCTGTACTATGTGACTCTATTTAAGTGACTTAACTAAACAATGCTTTCCAAGTTGCTTCACTTGTGTCCAATGGGCTTACTTTGTTGAAAAAAAAATGGAAGTCCACATGCATGACATGGAAATGATCCAACAAAATGATGCTTGCAGCCTGGTGTTACTTTAACTTTAGTGTCTAAAGATCTCAGAGCAAATGGAAATCTATTGTTAAGAACTGCCTTGGGGACTTTCACCAAATCTTAAACAGGACTGTAGATCAGAGCATGTGTATGCATCTTTAAGAAGCATTTCCAGATGTAGCACATGCATATAAATACTGAACATGTGCAGGCAGCAGAGCCATTTTTGAGAGAACAGCCAGAGTGTTAACATGTATGAGTGCAGTAGTCAGTCTGTTTATAGGTTTATTTAAGTTACAAAGCCTAATTTCTGATGTGTTTGCGTGTAATAAAGCTGCTTGAACAGAACCCACAAATGTTTGTCTGTTTTATCCTGACCAGAAGAGCAACAAGGTGTCAGAACCAGGATTAAGAGAGCTACTTCTATGAGCCATGAGGTGCAGAGTTGAAGGTGAAGGCAGACCGACCAGGTTGAGTGAAATGGAGCACAAACAAAAAGGGCCGTAAATGAGTTAAAGGTAAAGAAAACTGCACAAATTATTTATTTGATAAAGAAAATGAAACGGTGCACTTATAATGCACAAAACATATTATTAATCAAACGCGTCGCACAAAAACAAATTATTAAGCAAATGAAAGGCACAAACTATATTTTTAATTAAACAAAATGATTGAAACCATGATATTTGATAAAACTAGCAGATATATTCAGTATGCGGCTCAGAATTACCTTTGGTTTGTATAACGAGCATGTTTAAAGTAAAACAAACACAAGAAAAGTATATTGGGCATGATTGTTGTATCTTTAGGGGTCACCACAGCGGAGCTCCAGTCCGCTAATGATTGGCAGTAGATTTTTACATACTGAGTTGCCAGCCCTGACGCACAACCTTCAATGAAGGTAAGCCCATTCACGCATGTCTCCACACAAAAGACGCTTTAGCTGAGAATCGAACAGGACAATGTCTTACTGTGAGGTGACAATGCTACCACAGCACCACCACCGCAACTATATAAGAGATTAAAAAGGGCATTACTAGTACAATGAAAGGGCAAATTAAGATTAAAGAGCAAAGAAACTGCATGTTTTTAGCAAAAGACTGTGTTTGGGCACAAACTACTATTTCGCATTGACCAAAGCCACTCAAAGCATAACTATAGTTGTTCGAAGTATCTCAGTGTGCGAAGTGTTTGCAGAGTGCGTGCTTTATTATGGTGCAATTATTTCAAAGGGTTTGCTGTATGCAAAGTGCAGTTATATTGCAAAGTGCGGTCAAAGTACAGTTATTTCAAAACGTTTCTTGTGCTGTGTGTGTTTATTTGCAAAAAACTGCCATTTCAGAGTGTTTCTTACACTGTGCAGAGTTATTTTGCAAAGTACAGCCAACTTGAAAGGTTATTGTGCTGTGTACAGTTTGCAAGGTGCATTCATCTTGAAGTGTTTCTTACTCTGAGCTTTTTCTGCTGTGTACAGTTTATTCACAAAATACAGTCATTTCAAAGTTTTTCTTACACTGATAAGGAGTGGTTTCACAAAGTACAGTGATTTTTGGAGTGTTCTTGTGCTACAAAGGCTTATTTGGCAAACTACAGTTATTTCAGAGTCTGTTGTACTACTGGGCATAATTACGAGTACTTTTAGGTTCATAGGTAGGTATTAGGATATCGGCCCAAGGGCCTAAGTAAGCCTACCCAACAAGGTTCCCTGGCTTACACCACCCAGGAAAGTTATTTTCCTGTGTCAATGTTGAGCAGAGCCACAGAAGGGATCCCCGGGGTGTATTTCCTATTTCCCATCCACTCATAAAGATTTTTCTTGAAGAGCGCTAATGAGGAACTTTGCTTGACATAGATGGGTAGCTTGTTCCAGAGTATGGGAAGTCTCTGGGACAGGAATCTATCCCTCCAGTATGTCCTGTTTATTGTGGTGACAACGTTTAGGTCCCTAGAGCATGTACCTCGGAGGGATTGGGATTTCTTTAGGTGTAGTATGTCCAACTGCTCTGGGTTTGACATAGCTTTATATGTTAGGCAGAGATCACCTCAGAGTAGGCAATATGCTACGGAGTAAAGCTGGAGTTTTTTGAGATGGTCAGTGTAGGGCATCTGTTTGAGGCCAGTAATCCTCTTTGTGAGGTACTTCTGTGACTTTTCCAGCTGTTGCAGATGTCTTGTGAGGTATATTTCAAAATAAGCATTGTACTCTATAATGGGTCTAATGAGTGTTGAGTAGAGGGGAACAATGACCTTTTTTTTCGTGGATGAGAACTCTTTTGTGATGAGGTGTGCCACGTAGAAGGATTTCCTGACTACTGTGGCAATGTGATTATCAAAGGAGAGACTACTGTCCACCTGGGTCCCTAGGTCTCTTATCACACATTCAGCATTAAGGAGACTGCCGCCTATGTGGTAGTTCATGGGTACAGAGTTTTTACCAAAGGGGATGACAGTGCACTTTGTGGCATCTGTCTCAGTGAGGCCCTTCTGTAGGATGTCCCCATCATTTGGGGACTCAGCTATAGCTCTTAGTTTGCAGTCATCTGTAAATTTCATTAGCCAAAGGCCTTCTGTGTTAGCCTGTACTTCTGAGAAGTAGATACTAAACAGGAGATGTACCAGGACTGAACCCTGTGGTACTCCACTTGTCACTGGTTTGAAGTCAGATTTGGAGTCTACAACTTTTACAGTGTCAGTGAGCCAGTTGGCAACCTATCTTGTGACATAGGGATTTATACCTAGTTTAGTGAGTTTAGCTATAATTCCAGAATGGGGGATGGTGTTGAAAGGCTTGGCGAGGACAAGATAGGCTGTGTGAACCACCTTACCCTCGTATATGGCTTTGGTGACTGCCTCAAAGAAGTTGATCAGGTTCAGGAGGCATGATCTACTTTCACAAACCCGAACTGGGTGGGGTCCTGAGTTTGGAGTTAACCAATGTCTTTGTTTATGAGTTCCATGATGATACATTTCATGGCCTTACAGACCAGGCTCATCAGCCTAATAGGGTGATAGTTCCCAAGATCAGTGGTGGCTCCCCCTTTGTGAAGTGGGATAACTGTTGCCGTGCACCATTCATTGGGCAAAAAGCCTGATGTGAGACTATGATTGAACATGGTGCTTAGGTGGGGAGCCAGTTCATTCTGAAGTTCATGTAAACTGCAGTCTGGGATGTTGTCTGGTCCCATGGATGCTGTGTTTTTGGCTTTAGAGAGTGCAGCTTTTACCTGCATAGTTGTGATTACAGGGACTCTGCATTCTTCCTGTATAGATATGGGCCCTTTAGGGGGTGATAGGGGGGAGTAAAGTTAATACTGAACCTATCTGCCAGGATGTTGGCAATATCAGTTAATTCTGTAATTTTCATGTGCTGTAACTCAGAGCAGATCTGGGTGTTGCCACTGAGATTCTTGACATAGCTATAGAATGCTTTGTTGTTGTCCCTAGAATCAGTTGCGATTTTGTTTTTGTAGCTAGCTTTAGAGGATCTTATAAGGGATCTCAGCATCTTACTGAGGCTGACCAGGGAGCTCATCAATTCATATGATTTTACTCTCTTTTGCAACAGTTTCTTCCTTCTTTTGTAGCGTTTGTTTATGGAAGGGGTCCACCAGATTGGCTTGCCTTTTTTGGAGGATAGCGTCTTGATTCTGTTTGGGATAGCACGATCCATGCACTCATGTAAGTGCTTATAGAGTGCATCTGTGTAGGATTCAGCAGTCGGAACTGTATTGTCCATCTGCATGGGTGTCATGAAGTTCACCACTTCTGTCTTAAGAAGCATGAAGTTGGCTTTGGAGAAATTTTTTACCATGATTTCCTTAATGGGAGGTGGGGCAACATGTGGATATCTAGGGTGATTAGCTTATGGTCGGGCCAACGAGGAGTTGACTTCAGGTGTGGAACACTGGTCACTCATGTTGGTAATGACTAGGTCTAGGATAATGTTGCCCCTGATGGGGGTGTGGGTAAGTTGATCCATGGCATTGGAATTTATGAATTCCAGAAAGCGTTGAGCTTTACTGGCATAAAGTTCTGGTATATATATATATGTGTGTGTATATTAATACACAATTCCAAGTACACTTGTGTTTAATCATAATATAGTAGAGAATTGGAGAGTATTCGAGGAGGAATACATTATTTTCATACAAGCAGCTTTTTCTGACAAAGATGCATGTACAAGTGCTTCCATTTTGCTTAACCTAGCTGGGTAAGAAGTTATTGAAAGAGAATGTTCATTTGTGCATGCACCAGAAGTATATGCAGGAGAAGGGGCAAACTGCCATATTGTGGTATGAGCTGAATCAAGGGAAGACCCTGAGTGCTTAAAATGTAAATTTACAGAAATGTGCAACCCCCAGAAAAATGTTACATTAGAGAGGCACTTATTTTACACAAGAGACCAAAAGCCAGGTGAAACTTTTACAGCTTATATCACTGACTTGAGAAACAAAGCTAAAACGTGCAGATTTGGTGACTTGAAAGATGAGTTAATAAATGACAAGCTTGTATGTGGTGTTAATAGTAATTCAGTGAGAAAGATTTTGCTTTGTGACAGTGATTTAACTTAAGCAAAGCTACAGAGATTTGTCATGTCCATGAGCTCACAGAAAGGTACACAAGTATGCTTGCAAGTGATAAGAGCATGGTTTCGGCAGCCTCTAGAGCAAATGTAGACAGCATGCAACACGTGGCAAGCAGAAACAGGCCTAAGCACATGGCAGCAGCAACCCCTGTGGGTTTGGTAAGGAAAACCCAGAGCTTTCTAGCAAGTTCCAAGAATAGTTTAGTTAAAGGAGCATGTTCAGTACAGTATAAGAGTGAGTGAGCAAAACCCAAGTCAAGTCTTATTGTTAACTGTCATAACTGTAGAACCAACCATAAGTCTAAAAGAGAGAAGTGCTTAGCATTTGGTCAAAAATGCCACAAGTGTATAAAAGGGAATAATTTTCAAAAGTTTTGTAAATCAAGAAAACCTCATTCAAATATTAAGAAAGGTTGCTCAAAAAAGCAAATTGATCATATAGAGAGCTGCAACCCTACTTTCTATGTAGATGGTGTATCAGTGGTCAGTGAAAAGTTTAATGCAGTAGATTTGTTGGCAAATAATGAAGTATTTTGTACTGTCTTGATCAATGGTAAGCCCACAGAGCTCAAAGTACATACTGGTTCAAAGTGTAATGTAATGTCAGCAGAGACATTCGCTAAAGTGAGAGCTGGTGAGCAACTTAATTTGGTCAACTGTGTGAAGCTTGTTGCTTATGGAGGTGAAGAGATTCAAACCAAAGGCTCAGTAATACATTCATGTTATCGGCTGGGAAAAGTTACAACTTGCAATTTTATGTAGTCAGAAGACCAGTGCAGTTATTATTAGGTCTCAGAGACAGTTTGAGAATGAAACTGCTTTCTTCTACTAAAGAAGTCCATCATGTAAGCGCATAACCTAGTTCCAGCTTCACCGATGCTATTTTCTCAGGGTATACTGTGTTCAATGACAAGCTGGGCAAACTTCCAGTTGTGTACTCCATGAAAGTTGACCCAGAGGTCAGTCCAGTGGTCAGACAAGCAAGGAGCCTTCCAATAGCTATGCAGGACAAACTCAAGGTCCAGTTAGACAAAATGGTGCAGCAAGGTGTGATTTGTCCAGTCACAGAACCAACTGAGTGGGTGCCATCCATGATAGCTGCTCATAAGAAAAATTCAGAAGAAATCAAAATATGCATTGACACAAAAGACTTAAACAAGGCATTAAAAAGACCTCATCATTCTGTGCGTACAATCGAGGAAATTACAAACCTCATGGCAGATGCCAGTGTTTTTTCTGTCTTAGATGCAAAGAGTTAATTTGGCAAGTGATGCTTGAATGCAAATCTTCACTGCTGACTATATTCAGTACCCCATTTGGTAGATACAAATTCCTCAGGATGCCTTTTGGAATAAATTCTGCCAGTGAAGTCTTTCATTGTGCAATGGAGAATTTTTTTCAGGCTGCCCGTGTGCAATAATAGTTGATGATTTACTGGTTTGAGGTAATGGTGAAGCTGAGCATGACAGAAACCTCAGGAAAGTTCTGGACAAAGGATGTGAAGTGAATTTAAAGCTCAATCTTCTGAAGTACAAATTTGGATTACCAGAAGTTACTTATGTAGGTCATTTATTTACCAGTACGGGCTTATGAGCAGATCCTTCTAAACCAGGCATGGGCAAACTACGGCCTGGGGGCCACATGCGGCCCATTAAACGTTTTGATTCGGCCCGCCAAACTTGAAAAAATTTAATAAATTAACCTTGTTAATGTTTTATTTCCCCTGCAATTCTGATGTTTCCTCACTAGATGGCGCACTCTAGATATATTGGCTTTGTTGAGGTGAAGCGTAGGCCTATTACTCCACGTTTGCACTTTACCCTTTGACCCACCGCCCCTCTATGAAGATGAGCGGACCCAAGAAAAGGAAAGTGGACAGAGAATGTTGAGTGTTCAATAAGGAGTGGACAACTAAATATTTTTCACTGAACACCGATCATCTGCTGTTTGCCTGATATGCCAAGAAAATGTGGTGGTTTTTAAAGAGTATAATATTAGCCGTCACTTTGCCACAAAGCACGCTAATTATGCTAGCAAGCTCTCAACAAAAGAACGGGAAGCTGCTGCTGAGCAGGTGGCAGCTAATTTGAAGGCTCAGCAAAGTTTTTTCACCGTCAAACTGCCATTCAAGAGTCAAGTACCAAGGCCAGTTTTATGCTTTCATTCAAAATAGCAAAGGCCAGCAAACCACTGTCTGAGGGCGAGTTTTTAAAAGAATGTATGGTAGAGACAGCAGGTATTTTGTGCCCGGAGACCAAAGACAAATTTGAGAAAATCAGTTTATCACGGCGGACAGTGACTCGCCGTGTGGAACTAATAGATGAAGATATCACCAGCAGATTAAACAAAAAGGCGAAGTCATTCACTTTTTATTCTTTAGCACTGGATGAAAGCAACGATGTCAAAGACACTGCTCAGCTCCTCATTTTTATCCGAGGAATTAACGAAACTTTTGAAATAACGGAGGAGTTTTTGACAATGGAGTCTCTGAAAGGACAAACACTGGGAGAGGAATTGTTTGAACGGGTGTCTGCTGCCATCAAAAACATGAAGCTTCCCTGGAGTAAGCTTGTTAACGTCACCACAGATGGATCTCCGAATTTAACGGGAAAAAACGTTGGCCTGCTGAGGAGAATCCAGAATAAAGTGAAAGATGAAAACCCTGACCAGGATGTCATTTTCCTCCACTGCATCATCCACCAGGAATCTCTATGTAAATCGGTGTTACAGCTGAATCATGTTGTGAATCCTGTGGTGAAACTCGTCAACTTCAAACGCCAAGACGGGACTTCAGCACCGTCAGTTCATTGCGTTCCTGGAGGAAACTGATGCGGATCACCAGGACCTGCTTTATCACTCCCGTGTCCGCTGGTTGAGTTTGGGCAAAGTGTTTCAATGAGTGCGGGAGCTCAAAGAGGAGATTGGCGTGTTTTTGGAGCAGCAGGGGAAGACTGATGAATTTCCTGAGCTGAGCAACAAGAGCTGGATGTGTGACTTTGCGTTTGCTACGGACGTATTTTCACACTTGAATGAGCTCAACGTGAAACTGCAGGGGAAGGAGCAGTTTGTGCATGACGTACACAAACGTGAAAGCCTTCAAATCCAAGCTGGCTTTATTCTCCAGGCAGGTTTTGAACAAATCATTCACTCATTTTCCTAGACTAGCCACGCTGAAAGAGGCCGGAGCAAAAGTAAAGAAATACAGTGAGTCACTGGATGCACTGCACGGAGAATTCTGCCGTCGGTTTTTGGATTTCGACAAAATTGACAAGTCACTTCAATTGGTGGCCTTTCCTCTGTCACAAGACCCCGAAACAGCTCCAGAGGAGCTTCAGCTCGAACTGATCGACCTTCAGTCCGACCCTGCCTTAAAAGAGAAGTTCAGCTCTCTGAAACTAAATGACTTCTATGCTTCACTCAATGATGCCACGTTTCCAAATCTAAGGCTAAAAGCAGATGATGTTGGCTTTGTTCTGCTCTACCTTCGTGTCCGAACACACCCTGAGCGGCATGAACATCAACAAAGCCAGCCACAGATCCAAGTTAACAGACCTACACCTCAGATCCATCCTGAAAATCGCCACAACAAAACTAACTCCAGACTTTGATGCGCTGGCTAAAAAAGGAGACCAACAACACTGCTCCCATTAAAATGTGTGTGTCTCCGTGATACGACGTTGTTAAAATAAACAGTGCACGCAGATCAAATATAACGCTTCACAGACTGACTTGCTGCAACTGTTTCGTCCTTGCACTGGTCGTTGTTGACTTTTGGCTCCGGGGAAACAAATTGAATAAAAGGAACAGGACAAGTACATCTGCATCTCCTACCGTTTTTGAAAAAAAGACAGTCAGGAGGAGAGTGATGGTGATATCCTGAAGGATAACAGAACTTTCAGTGCTTTAAAATAAAATGGTCATTTATTTGATTTTCAGTGTTTAAAGACTCATTTCGAAGTCAGAGATTTTATTGTAATGCTTTTCTTCATTTTCATTGAAAATTAAAGCACATGTTTTCTCCATATCCCAAGATGTGTATTTTTCCCCCAATGAGGTGATGTTTTCAAAGCATGCCATCTATCTGCTCCTGTTCCGGCCCCTTTGTCAAATGTTAGAACTCAATGTGGCCCACGAATCAAAAAGTTTGCCCACCCCTGTTCTAAACAAACAGCCATTCTTGAGATGCCAGCCCCGACAATGTCCTAGCGTTACAGTGTTTTCCTGGTATGATTAACTATTTGGGCAAGTTTATCCCTGACTTTAGTGAGTTGTCGGCACATTCAAGAGAGATGACATGCAAAAATGTTGCATGGTCATGGTTAGAACAACACCAGAGAGCATTTGATAACCTCAAACAGCAAATTGCTAACCCACCTACATTAAGATACTATGATGTCCACAAACCACTAGTTCTTTCCTGTGATGCTTCAAAGTTCGGTCCTGGTGCAATTATTCTTCAAGAGGGCAAACCTGTTGCCTGTGCATCTAGAACTCTTACCCAAACTGAGATGCAGTATGCTCAAATTGAGAAGGAACTTTTGGCAATTGTATTCTTATGTTCAAAGTTCAATGATTGTATTTATGGCCGAGCAATCCAGATAAAAACTGACCATCAACCTCTATGTACTATTTTAAAGAAGCCTATGCATTCCATTCCAGCAGGACTACAAAGAATGATGCCTAAATTGCAAAAGTACAATTTCAAAATGGCCTATACAAAAGGTAAAACTGCTTTATCTGGCTGATACCTTATCCAGATCACCCAGAAATACCATGGAACAGCTTGATGCAAAGAATATTGACTTTGATGTTGTGGAAGTGCATAATTTTTCTACCACAAGACTTGAGGTTGGGAGGGTGGTCTAATGTTTAAGGTGTTTGCCTTTCCAAACACAAGGTGCAAAGTTTGAGTCTCACAAGAAATAATTGGCTAGGCTGAAAATGGCTCACAAGGGCAGTTAGCTTGGTACTAACCTATGAAGAGAGATCGTATAAAGACTGATCCAATTTTGCAAAAGCTCAACCATTTCATCAATGAAGGATGGCCATCAAAGCAATCTTGCGTACCGCCAGAAGTACAACCTTATTTTCCATACAGACATGAGATGCTGATGGAAGATGGTATCATTTTCAAAGGTCCAAAAGTTGTTGTTCCTACTTCCTTACAGCGTGAATACATTCAGATTTTACATCATGGCCACCCAGGTTCCAATTCCACCAAAAGAAGAGTGAGAGGACTAGTATTTTGGCCTTCTCTATCAAAAGACATTGATAAAGTGTTTTCTTCTTGTTCAGTGTGCAACAGTACTAAGTCACATTTGCAAAATGAGCCACTTCAGCTAAGCCTGAACTACCTTGGTCAACAGTAGCAACTGACATATTTGAGTGGAATAGTCAACATTACTTAGTGTTGGTAGACTCTTATTCAAACTAGCTTGAGATCGATTTGCTACCTAACCTAACATCCAGTGCTGTAATTACTAAGCTGAAACATCATTACTCAGTCCATGGTAGTCCACGCAAAGTTATTTCTGACAATGGATCTCAGTTTACCAGACAATTGTTCCAGAGATTTGCAAAAGAGTGGGACTTTATCCATGTTACTAGCAGTCCTGAATATCCTCAGTCAAACGGCCTTGCCGATCATGCAGTACAGAGTGCAAAGCAATTGTTGAAAAGGTCAAAGTGTGACAATGCTGATATCTTCTTGAATTTACTTAATCTCAGAAATATATCCTGTGACAATCTACTAAGTTTGCATGCTCAGAGACTTCTAGCTAGGCAAACCAGAACAACCTTGCCTATCAGGTCTAGTTTGTTGGTGCCTAACGCTAAAAACACCAGAGCAATTAAAGCCCAACTTTTTAAGAACTTTTCTTTTCAGAAGTCCAGCTATGACAAAATGAGCAGATTTCTTTGTCTGTTAAAAGAAGGAGATAAAGTGAGGATGTGAACGGTGAAAGGCTTTGATCAAATTGGAAAAGTGAGATGTATATGTACCAAACTGAGATCCTTCTTAGTGAAATATGAGGGTATAAAGTACAGGAGAAACCTCAGACATCTTCTGTCTGTATCAGAAACAATATTGCAGCATCATACCTATGATACAGACTCTAGATCTCAGAGCAACCTTGACAATGTTCATACCAAAGAATATGTCACAGTATCCATTCTTGTTCCTAATGATGTCCCAGATGTCCCCAGAGTTGAACATTCCTTGAAGACAATCCCTGTTGCTAGATCCAATTCTGACTTTTATGTTACACAGTCAGGTAGCATTTCAAGACCTAGTATAAAATCCACAGCAACTTGGACATAATTGTTTTCTATGTGTCAAATTTGTCTAATTACATGTCAAATAATTAGTTTTGTATAACTGCATGTCAAAAGATCACTTCTGTAAATTGCATGTCATTGAATACTGTCATTTCATATAAGGACAATTTCCTCATGAGGGAGGATGTAGATCAGAGTGTGTGTATGTATCTTTAAGAAGGATTTCCAGATGTAGCATGTGCATATAAATACTGAGCATGTGCAGGCAGCAGTGCCATTTTGAGAGAACAGCCAAAGTGTTAACATGTATGAGTGTGACAGTCAGTCTGTTTATAAGTTTATTTAAGTTTAAGTTACAAGGCCTCATTTCTGATATGTTTGTGTGTAATAAAGCTGCTTAAAGAGAACCCATGAATGTTCGTCTCTTTTATCCTGAGCAGATGAGCGACAAGGACTATACTGCTTTGGGTATTACGTGGTTTAATGAGCTAAAGTCTTTGTTAGGTTTATATCAAGTTGGCAGGCCTTCAATGTCAGGACATAAAATTTTGTATAAATAGCAACTGGTAGATCTGGATTCTGGAATACAGGTTTGATCAGTCTAGCATTCTCCTTGCAGTGCAGTGATGGGCAGATGTTATCACTCCTGCTGCAACTCTTTTTTTATTCACATCTACTGGATCCATGAAGTAGTTTCGGCAGTATTATAAATTATGCAGTGGATCTGACAACAGATGTTAAGGGATTTGCTGTAAAGAAAGCTGGACAATTTTGAATGATGCCTTTAATAGTACCTGTCTGTTATGGTGCCAATGTATTTTCAAATTTGTGTTGAAGTTATTTGGAGTGCTTGCCAAGAAGCGATACCTTTTTTAATTAATTAGTAGTCTGTTCTGCTTAGTCGGGTATTTAGTAAATTTAATCCCCTCTATAGTCTAGACAAAAAAAAAAAAGATCAACACTTACACAGTGCATACAACTCATGTAATCTGGATATTTTTATCAAGTGATCAGTGCCTCTTTTACTAGTGGAAACAGAAAATAAAAGAAGTCCTTATAATGAGCCTTGAGGTAATCCTTGTTTTTGCTGTATAGATAAACTGAAATTTAGCCACATTACAAGCTGTGAATATTCTGGCTCCTAAACCGGTGAAGGACTTGCTGGCTGCATCCTACTTCACTTAGTCTGGCCACTATGTCTACAGTATGGTCTAATGTGGAATCAAGGAAGAAGGATGCTGGAAGCAGTCTATCACCACTTGTGATAGAAGCAGTCTATCACTGCTCATTGTGAAGTAAGCAGTCTAGCACTACACATTGTGATGGAAGCAATCTCACTACTTGATGTGATGTAAGCAGTCTATCCCTACTTGTTGTGATGGAAGCAGTCTGTCACTACTCATTGTGATGTAAGCAGTCTATCACTACATGTTGTGATGTAAGCAGTATATCACTACTTGTTGTGATGTAAGCAGTCTATCACTACATGTTGTGATGTAAGCAGTCTATCACTACTTGTTGTGATGTAAGCAGTCTATCACTACATGTTGTGATGTAAGCAGTCTATCACTACTTGTGATGTAAGCAGTCTATCACTACATATTGTGATGTAAGCAGTCTATCACTACTTGTTGTGATGTAAGCCGTCTATCATTACTTGTTGTGATGTAAGCAGTCTATCACTACCTGTTGTGATGTAAGCAGTCTATCATTACTTATTATGATATAGTTCTCCACTCTCACTAGTGCATAGGACTACTATGCTCAGATCTGAAACCATATTTTATTTGTTTTCTTTCCAGGCATGCCTTTCTTTCTTTCTTTCTTTCTTTCTTTCTTTCTTTCTTTCTTTCTTTCTTTCTTTCTTTCTTTCTTTCTTTCTTCTTTTCTTTCATTCATTTTCTGATTGTCTGCTTATTCAAATTTAGGGTTGTACAGAGACACAGCTTATTGTTGCACTGAGCAAGCACAAGGTGTTCAGACTAATCTTAGGCAGGATACCAGATTATCCCAGGATGGACACATTAACTGAAAAGGAAATACACTACAGCTTCTTTTACTTTTGTCTTTTAATCAGTTATGCACACACACTTTTTAAAAAAAAAATGATCCAGCTTTCATACTTGTATGTCATTTTCATGCATTTTTCTTTGAAAAAAACAATAACATTTTCCCATATTTATTATAGTTTTGCTCCTAATAATAAAAATAATGATAATAACAATAATATATATTTAACAGGTCAAAACTAGTCAAAAAAAATGTGGTATCATGGAGTATAATCTAGGGAAGTCACTTAGCTTGGAGGAAGGTGTGTACCTTCAACATGAGCAGAAGACATGCTGGACTCATACTAGATTCAATACTTCATGGACTTTTCTCTGCTGAGGAAAATACATTCCCCTGGATTTACAAAGCCCTTTATAGTGTGCAGGATTAGTTTAAGAGCTATTTTTATCACAAAAACCTGGCATTTTGACAGGGGTGTGTACACTTTTTACATTTTGTGTGTGTGTGTGTGTGTGTGTGTGTGTGTGTGTGTGTGTGTGTGTGTGTGTGTGTGTGTGTGTGTGTGTGTGTGTGTGTGTGTGTGTGTGTGTGTGTGTGTGTGTGTGTGTGTGTGTATATATATATATATATATATATATATATATATATATATATATATATATATATATATATATATATAAAACAATGTTATGTTAAAGGCAAAAACAAAAATCACTATTAGATATGTGATGAATAGTGATGTGGTGGATATTTATAAGGAGAAAAGCACAAAGGGTGTGTAAGCATGTAGAGAATAGAATAGAATAATCAAAATGAGATTAGACATTGCATACTGTCCTGAAAAAGTCTGCATGTAACATACTTTTGCCATAGTACATGTATTACTGTTTGCATATAGTGCATTTCAGCACGGGTCTACATCGTGATATGATCACACACTGGGCCGGTAAGAGTTTTCTGGTAAACCAATCTCAGGAAATGCATACCAGCAAACCAAGCTGCCTGTGGGCAATTACAGCCAGCACTATTTTTATATGAATCATGTAAATAATATTAGACATAAATGTCTAATTGTTGGCATAATGGTTAGCTCTGTAATCCAAATTTGTACATGGGCATCACAAGACTTTCATATGGTGAGGCAGTGGTGATTTCAGTAAGCATGTGATACCTCTACCTTACAATTCTACTTTGAAATGCAAGTCAAATTAGTATTTTTTGTCCATTAACACTGTACTGTTTACAACATGGTTATAAATGTGAGTATTTGAGGCAGACACAATAGCCCAGAGAAAGTAACTAGTTTTATTTGAAAAACACTGTTTCCAAATACTATGAACTATGCATCACTGTTTCATAACAGGAGGCCATGGTGCTACATACATAAGTGTCCCTCTGTCAGAAAGAAAAGGCTAGAACTAGGAAACAATGGATGAGTCAAGTCTCCCGTGGTGAGTTGTCAATCAAAGCAACAACAGGTCAAATTACTTTCAGCACTTTGACAGCTAGGGAGGGTAAGTGTGAAGAGGGAGGGGAGATGATCTAAAGAACTACAACTCAAGCATGAGGGTGGCCTAATGGTTAAAGTGTTTGTCTTACAAACACAAGGTGCAGAGTTTGAATCTCACAAGGGATAATTGGCTAGGCTTAAAATAGCTCACAAGGGCAGTTAGCCTAGTACTAATCTATGAACCTATGAGTATGGCCGATGTGCGATCCAGGAACGAGCTCCCAGGAAGTGCACATGAGCTCTTAGGCTAATCCTGCATGGACCGAGCTCCTGTATGCAAATTACCCTCATTTGCAGGTGAAAATCATGCAAATGAGGGTAATATGTGATCCAGGAAGCTGGTAGCCGTCTGTGCAGGATGAGTGCAGTGTGCAGAAATGTACTCGGTTCGTAACAGAGTACAGTTCTGCAATCTACAAAACGGAGCTATGACAGCTCCAAATAAAGGCTGCATATCATTGAGGAAGCATGCCAGTGTCCAAGTAGAAGGCCATTGGCATTGCAAAATGTAAAAAAAAAAATAAACAACTTTTAATTTTCTTTTTGCCGAGCTTGCCTGGTTAAGAATAGGGCAGTGACGTGTAAACGGGATTGGGGGGAAATTAATAAAATAAACCTAAAATAAGCATTCTAACTAAAATCAGTATTCTGCCATGCAAGCCAATGGCATTCAGAAGACAACCTGGCCAGTGAGTAATGGTTGCTAAGTGAGGAGGCTCAGTGTGGGACATCTAACTATGCATTAGCAGGCAATCCTATACAAATGAGGGAAGGGTTAGTGAATCCCAGATTTTCCCAGGGTGTGAGGCAGGTCCAAACAGTGTAACAGTATAAATAGCTGGGTGCAAGACTAGGATATAGGTGACATCATGGGGGTGTGTGTCAGGCATACTGTAAGTGGATTGGAGACCTGTGGCTCGGGATTACTCCTAGCATAGGACAGCTAAGCTAGAGGTGTGTCTAAACCTGCCTAGTACTCTTTACAAAGTGTAAGAGGGTGTGCGCGCTGCATACCGGGTTGTACAGGAAGAAAAAGGAAGTTAAACAAGGAAAAAGCAGCTCTGTGCACATTTGAGCACTCCATTTGTGTGGCACACACACGGGCCTAAACAGGGAAGCAATGGGAAGGGAAAACAGCAGTAGGAAGGTAATCAAGGAGAACTAGCTGAGATGTCAGGTTAAATGTATCAGAATCAGCTAATCACACAGGAAGCAGACCAGCCCAGCCCAGATCACCACTATAAACCTAGCAAACACCTACCCCCCTGTTTTTTCTGCACTCTACACCACCGGTGTATACAAGCAGGGAAATTTATTTTAAAAACAAACCTACAAAATGAGAAGGGCTGCAGCAGGCAACATAGAACAACATGTGCAAGAGGCTGGGGGTGGTGATGATGTCAATGCTGCTGAACAACCCACAGTGAGGAGACAGAGAAGAGTGTACAGACCCAGGGTAACCTACCAGGGGCTACATGAGCTGGAGATAGTGGAACACTATAGGGTGGACAGAGACCTCCTACAGCAAATCATTGAGCTGTGCAGGTCACACCTGACACACCACACTGGCCGAGGGGAACCCATCCCAGTGGATACCAAGGTATGTGTAGGCCTAGGTATACTAGCCACAGGTACCTCCCAAACTACAACTGGGGATAACATATGCATCTCACAGGCATCAGCATCCAGAGTATTGCACCAGTTCCTGGATGCCATGTCAGCACATGCCAGTAAGCACATATATTTCCTCAACACATGTGAGGCTTTGACCCGCAATATGCATCTTTTCCACCAAATAGCTAACTTCCCTGGGGTAGTGGGTGCTATAGACTGCACACACTTATGCATCAAAGCATAACCCAGTGAGCAGGGCAGAGCCTATATCAACCTCAGGGGCATCCCCTCCATCAACTGCCAGGTCGTATGTGATGCCAAGGGCATTATACTGAATGTGTGTGCTGGCTGCCCTGGAAGCTATGACGATTCACACATATGGCAACTGATGCAGCTGTACCACAGATTTGCCGATGTGGACATCCCCTACGGTCACCTAGTGGGGGATGCTGGGTACTCACTGGAGCCGTGGCTGATGACACCCATCAGAAATGCACACACACACACACACACACACACACACACACACACACACACACACACACACACACACACACACACACACACACACACCTGAACAACAACGCCATAATGATGCACACGCACAGGCCAGACATATAATAGAGCATGTGTCTGGGATGCTCAGGTCACAGTTCCGGTGTCTGGACACATCCGATGGAGCCATGCAGTATTCACCACTTACATGTACCCAAATAGTAATGGTATGTGCTATGCTACACAATATGATCCTGCGGAAACAGCTGCAGCAGTAACAGCATGGGACAGGGCCACACAGCTCCCCACCAATGCCAAGGCCTGTACAGGTACAGAGTGACTTGGAAGAGGAACAACCTGAGCCTGCTCCAGTAGGCAGAAAGGGGTATGCCCAGTATGCCCTGGCCTTGGCAAAGAGGCAACGCATAGCATATGCACTGATACAGTAGGGCCCCAGGGAATGACACCTCTCTCTGACTCACACAGACAGTAAAAGGGATGCCAAACATGACACTACCTATGCCCAACCATGCATAGGGAGTGTACTATGTGCATCTGACATAGACAGCCCTACAGCACCATCCTCAAGTCTGGCACACTCTCAAGGTAAGTCAATCAACCTGCCAATTGTCAAATGGAGTAGAATGTGTGTTTACCTGTAGCTATGGTATGGATGTGAACATGCAAGGGAATAGGGTGGTTGGATGTCAAGGCAGCAGAGAGTAGAAACCCATAGTAGCAACATGAGATCTGTAACACATACTGGAGTCACCATAGTAGCTAGTACTACCCACGGTGACAAAACCCACTACAGGAAATGGCCTGAGTGACAGGGGTGTCCATAAGCACCAATCATACCAGTCAGGAAGGATCACATACCCAGCAACAGTCTCAGCCAGCAGGACAGGTGACGACAAACACAAACAAATGCTGTACTATGGCCTCCGAATGTGCCCTATGGTTAACCCCTCCCCCAGGCCTACACAGACAGACCACAGCAGGTCAGGCAGTCGGATGTAAGTTGTGAAGGCTAGGAAGTCAGATACTAATATGTAGGTAAACAAAGCTAGGAGCTGTACTACACTGGTAAGCCCTAGCCAGCAGGATAGGTAAGACTACAGACTGAAATGGAGTACCTGACTTGCCAGTACAGTCCTAGCAAATGTGTACAAGTGTCAGGTGCACCCCCCTCCATCCAATGTACACATAGAGTAACAGTCAGGTGTGCCCCCCCACTCCTATGTAGAACAGTAGAAACAGTCAGCTGCCCCCCCCCCCCGCTATGCAGAAATGTAGCAACAGTCAATGGCAAATGACCGATGGATACCCTGCAGATGCAGCATGCCACCTGTTGGTGTACAGCAAAAGGTCAGCACCGCAATACAAACAACCTGGACGTGGTCCACACATGCAACACAGATGGCCATACTGGGCATGCTCACACACTAAGAGGAATGAGGGCAATGTCATTCAAAAACATACTGAGAGGTCATACTGGGCATGTTTACACACTTAAACATATGAAGGCCATGTCTGCAAACATCAGTGGACCAGACATATCTGGAAGTTGCAGTTCTCAGTGTAAACACATGTTAGTATGCACCACTCCTGCCTTGCACACACAGTGGATAGGAATGCAGACAAATATGTAAGGACAACACACTATAATAAGCCACAGGCACACAGGCATAGATGTGTGGAAGAGGGCGACCATGACAAGGAGCCATGCGGGCCTGTCCTAACTGGCACACAGCCTAAGGGCCCCCAACACATGGGGTGTGGATGTAACCCACTGCGGATACTAGCCACCAGTACCTGTCAGCATGACAGACTATGTGGTGTACGTGCCAGCTGTGCAACAAGACTGTACAAGGAAGCAGCCATCTAGTTATTGTATACACGCACCTGTGACATATGACCAAGTGTGTGCCAGCATGTGGCATGTCAACCCCTAAATGAATGGGGTATGGTCCATGCACACACTGCCCTCCCCATAGCAGTAGTATGACAAGCCTGCTGAGGTCATCCAATGTGAATTACACCTTTGGGAGAGCTATAGCGTGTCCCATAACTGCATTCTGCTGTAGTGACAGAGTAGTTAGGTAGTAGTACTAACCCCAGACCTGTCAATTGTGTGAGTGTGTGTTTCTATGTGTGCATGTCTGCCTCTGACTGTGTAGAGTGAAATGCTAGTTAGGCTACTCACACTCCGTGCAATACATATATTCAATTTTGGCAAGGCTGCTGATGTCACTCACCTAGAAGTATACTTCTGGGAACATGATAGCCCTGTAATTGCCATGGTGTGTCCTGTAACTGTGTACTGCTGTAGTGTGATAAACTAGTTAGGTAGGTGTTCGAACCCCAGCCCTGGCAACTGTGTGTGTGTGTGTGTGTGTGTGTGTGTGTGTGTGTGTGTGTGTGTGTGTGTGTGTGTGTGTGTGTGTGTCTGACTGGGTAGAGAGCAATGCTTTTTAGGCTACTCACACTCCATACAATACAAATACGCTACTTTGCCAAGGCTGCTGATTGCACTCATCTAGAAGTACACCTCTGGGAAATTGATAGCCCAATAATCGCTGTGGCATGTCCTGTAACTGTGTACTGCTGTAGTGTGATAAACTAGTTAGGTAGGTGTTCGAACCCCAGCCCAGGCAACTGTGTATGGGTGTGTGTGTGTCTGACTGGGTCGAGAGCAATGCTTTTTAGGCTACTGACACTCCATACAATACAAATACACTACTTTCCCAAGGCTGCTGATGTCACTCATCTAGAAGTACACCTCTGGGAAATTGATAGCCTAGTAATCACCGTGGTGTGTCCTATAACTAAGTACTGCTGTAGTGTGATAAACTAGTTAGGTAGGTATTTGAACCCGAACCCTGGCAACTGTGTGTGTTTGTATGTAAGAATGACTGGGTAGAGAGCAATGCTTGTTAGGCTACTCACACTCCATGCAATACAAACACACTACTTTGCCAAGGCTCTGATGTCACTCATCTAGAAGTACACCTCTGGGAAATTGATAGCCTAGTAATCGTCATGGCATGTCCTGTAACAGCGTGCTGCTGTAGTGTGATAAACTAGTTAAGTAGGTGTTTGAACCCCAGCCCTGGCAATTGTGGGTGTGAGTCTGTGTGTGTGTGTGTGTGTGTGTCTGGTTAGATAGCAATGCTTTTTAGGCTACTTACACGCCATACAATACAAATACACTACTTTGCCAAGGCTGCTGATGTCACTCATTTAGAAGTACACCTCTGGGAAATTGATAGCCCAGTAATCGCTGTGGCACATCCTGTAACTGCGTACTGCTGTAGTGTGATTTAAAACGGTGGTAGTGTTCCATCTCCATACATGCCAGTTCCGGATGTGATGTGTGTGCCTCAGTGTCTGTGTATTGAGCAATGCATTATAGGCTACTCACTCGCAGTACATTACAAATGCCCTACTTTGGTAGTCCTGCTGATGTCATTAATTGTGAAATACACCTTTGGGGAAGATAAGCTTCAGTAATGTCCATGGCGCGTAATATAACTGCGTAATGCTGCAGTGTAATAAACCAGCTAGAGAGGGGTTCTACTCCCAGACATGACATGTGTGGATGTCTTTGTGTGTGACTTGTATCCTGTATAGAGGTGGTTGTGAGTCTGTGACACCAGTGGACAATGTGGAGGGGTTTTGCTAATTTCATTTATGGTGGCACTACTATATATCACAGTCAACCATACAGGGATAACAGATGTAAATGGCTGAGAGGTTGGAGTGCAAAGCCATACCCATACATGTGACATCAAGGCCTGCCAATCACAGTTAGCAACCCCACTGTGCCTTCACATGTGACTCACAACGGACATACCATGCCTGACAACATGGCCTGTATGGACAGATGACACTGACATCAGGAAATGCTGTTAGCTTGCTATCAATGTGGTTGCAGGGTAAATCCCTGAGTAGTACCACTCCCTGCCACACGTGGGCAAGACTGGCACATCTGATGGTAAATTGTGTTCACAGCATGGGCCAGACACCCCAGGTATAGTTCCACATGTCACTGTACATTCATGTAGGAGGTGTGCACATCCTAGACACCATCCAAGTCATGGACTAGGGAACACATACATGGCAAGTGATGCACAGCATTGGTCACACGCAACAGCCACACAAGTGCCTGGAAGACGGATGCAATACCCACCTGTACAGAAACTGCAGGCCTGTGCCACAATGCAGACCATAGTAATGTGGGCTGATGCCAAGGTATACCCATCTTCTACCCTTGTATAGCCTGCTGGCACTGTTGGCCACCACACACCCGTGCAGACATGCACCCATGCATGTCCAAACTGGACCCTGTGTGTTCATGTGTGTGTTGTATGGTGTGTATGTCCACATCCACATGCACTACTCCCCCCAGGGCACAGTGAAGCATGCCACCTTATGTCTGACACCCCCTCATACTCACTGCCCATATGACCTCCTTACCACCCATGTGGTGCATGTGTTCCCTGCACATTGATGTGTTGTGGCAATCCCACTAGTGATGGGTTGCACTCCTAGCCCTACCAAGTGTGTTAATGTGTGTGCATCCCTGTGTGAGTGTGCCTGTGCTGATGCTGGCACCTGTTCATGCAGACAGTCACGTGTACGTCACCTACTGTATATCTACCATATCCCTGTTGCAGATGTCACTCACCATCACATATATGTTCTGAGTGCTCCCCAGCAGATAACCCATGTGGCACATCCAATAACAGCATCGGACTGTGATAGCACTACATAGCTGTTGGGTGTTTGATACCGTGTGCTGGTAGGTGTGTGACACAAACATGCATTGGTTTTACCCTCCCACCCCTCCCTGACATGTATTCACATCTGTCTGCCTCCCCCACTCCCTCTTTGGTGGATGTGGAGACCCACACCTGAATTGCTTAGGCAGCAGCATGTGTATTTAATGTGATGCTCATGATCAGCTGATGGCCTTTTCATGAATTGCAGGCCTTCCCTAGCCGATTGCATGTGGAACAGGTGTGGCAACATTCCCATAGCCAATTGCATGGAAACGCACTCCACTACCTGGGAACATCCTGGTGGTGTTGTCCCTTGTCTGTCACTGTGAGCAGGAGCTAGAACTGTCATTTGGCAAACAGCATTTCAGATGGGTTGGGGATTTACCTCTAACAACATACACTGTGGGAAGAGGGCAACAAACAGGAGGGGGATGTGCCTGACCTGACTACGAATTGTAAGTGCTGCTATACTGCATATGGAGTAATGTTGGATTAACTGTGTTTGTCTGGATATGCCTGTCGTACATGTCACAATACCTGCCATGTCAGTTCCATGTATATCAGGAATCCCCATCTGCAGGCTCATCTGCAGACTGGGCAGTGGTGTGCCTTTATTGTCATGTGTTAGCCATGATGCATCTATCCATGGAATGCAGAAGGTAGTGTGAGGATTGCAGTCTGTTGATATGAAAGGCCGTGACAGTTACTGACTGCATATCCCTCATTGGACATATGTTGCAACAAACCCTGTTACAATGGTAGATTAATGAGGGTATCACAGCAATATGTCTATACTGGCCCTGTGTATATGCTGTCAGCCACACCTCTGTCAACCTTTGTACATATGTCGTGCATGAAGTGATGTATGTCTGCTGTACATCATAAATAGTGTCAACATATCTGATAACACACCAGTGACATATCAGAGTGCTACACATGTCATGTACAGTAGGGGGTACACTTAATGCCATACCCTGGAAATCCTGTGGATGTTTGTATAGTACTGAGGTCTGTGTAGTGATGGTTAATGTCGGCAGTGTGTGTATTGTTAGTATGTACTATGGCCTGTGTACAGACTGTGGTAGATGTCATTGTTCTAGCTCCCCTTCTATTTATTGTTACATGCTGCCCCATTGTATGGTACCGTATTACCTTACATGTGTGTAGGGCCATACACACACATGTCCCATACCACAGACAACCGTCAGACCAGACTGTGTAGCAGCCCAGTATATGTAGGGTCATTCTGTGAGTGGCACATATGAAGATGGTGTAGGACAGCTAGTCCATATACTGTACTATTATGCTAGCGTACCATATGTGGCTGTGTTCACATTGGTTGTGGTTATGCACTGTCACACAGGTGTATCCTACCTTGTGCTGTGACATAGCTGTTGAGCCTGCTATATATGCAGTTTCTGTACCATGATAACCTTAGGATGTCTGTCAGTAGCCAATGGCACACATGTTATGAGCAGATGTCACCTTCCACACACACTATGTCACACAGGTGTGTCCTACCTTGTGCTGTGACATAGCTGTTGAGCCTGCTATATATGCAGTTTCTGTACCATGATAACCTTAGGATGTCTGTCAGTAGCCAATGGCACACATGTTATGAGCAGATGTCACCTTCCACACACACCATGTCTGTGACAACAATCCCAATGACAGTAGCAAATGTCTATTAATATACCAGCTATACATACCAGACATCCCCCTGCACTACTACATTGAGACTATAGGGGCTGGGTAGGGCTACACTCCATGTCCAGGACATATGGTGGGACGATATGGACATGTATATATCCAGATAGCCATATATATGTATATATATATATATATATATATATATATATATATATATATATATATATATATATATATATATATATATGAGTACACATGTGTAGTACTTCCAATTACCACTGTCATGGCAACCACCCACTATGAATCCCTACATCATGTGGGCGTATTCCCTGTGTGATGGACATCCTTCCTGTGTGTGGGCATCAATGCTACAGACAGCAGGTAGCAATACCTCTTACAGGAGAACCTGCGCACACAGGGCAGCCACATATATGTAGGAGAATCAGGACATACAGACAGACTGTGAGTAGAGTGCTGTAATGTTTTGCATAGTACTGGTGTTACAGGGTGTGTGTGTGTGTGTGTGTGTGTGTGTGTGTGTGTGTGTGTGTGTGTGTGTGTGTGTGTGTGTGTGTGTGTGTGTGTGTGTACTGCGCTCCTGCCTTTGTCCTCCACATATATGGCAGCCTTTGTCCTGCTGTGATACGGATATGGGTTGTTAGGTAATGGCCTATCATTAACCACTGCTAGCATTTCTACTATCATCCCAGTCATAGTGTGGACACCCACAACATTTGTTGACTAGGGACCATACATGTGACAGATAAATTGACATTACCACAAGTAATGAATGTCCCCCTAGACCTTGACTACAGGGTGTAATTGGAGGCTGCTGAACTGCATCTGATATTGTTGACTGTTATGTATCGTGCAGGCAAATCTGTTGTCAACTGTTGTATGAACTGAAGGGCTTCTACATATATGTTGCTGATCTTTTTTAGGCAAAATTCAAAGGACAAAACCACCACCGTAACAGGTACAAGCATGCAAAATCTAAAGGTAATGCTACTCAATGCTAGAAGTCTAAACCTCAAAATGCACTCTCTCGAGGCACTCCTAAAAATGAAGAACATCAATATCTGTGCAGTAACTGAGACCTGGTTCAAGGCTCCAGAGAGCACCCCTGCAATACCAGGCTACAACTCTTACTACACTTTTCGGCCACCAAACCAGGACTGAAACACTAAAGGTGGAGAAGTGTCAATATTCACCAAGGATATTCACACCACCAGGCTAGTTGCCCAACACAATGCATCTGAAATTCTCCAGGTGCAACTAACACTAGATAAGACTGCAATCCAAATTGTAGCTTGCTACAGATCCCCAACCATGCCCCAAGATTCTCACTACACCTTTCTAAACATACTAATACTGGGCGATTTTAACAACCCTGCCATTAACTGGGAAAACTACTCATGTATCAACACCTTTGCTCAACGGTTCTTGGAATTCATAAATTCCAACGCCCTGGATCAACTAATCCATAGTCCCACCAGGGGCTCCAATATCCTAGACCTGGTCATTACCAACATGGGAAATCGATGCTCCACACCTATGGTCACCCCCTCATTAGTCAGGTCTGACCATAAGCTAATCACCCTTAACATTCACATCCCACCCCCACCCTCCAGTAAGGAAACCTCCATAAAAAAAAAAATTCTCCAAAGCCAACTTCATGCTACTCAAGTCAGAAGTAACAAATGTCATGACACCCATGCAGACAGGAACTGAAAGTTCAACTGCTGAATCCTACACTAAGACACTGTACGAGCACATCCACTCATGCATGAATCCTGCCATCCCAAATAGAACCAAGATGCTCTCATCCAAAAAAAGGAAGCCAACCTGGTGGTTCCCTGCCATAAACAGACTTTACAACAAAAGGAAGAAACTGTTGTAGAAAAGAGGAAAATCCCAGGATGCAAAAAACTCCCTTACCAACCTCAGTAAGAAACTGAGATCCCTCATAAAATCCTCCAAAGCTAGTTACGAAAATAAAATTGCCAAAGATTCCAAAGACAACCACAAGGCATTTTATAACTATGTCAACGAATCTAAATGGCAATGCTCAGATCTGCTCTGAGCTAAAACAGAATGGCATTAAATATACTGATTCCAAGGATATTGCCAATATCCTGGCAGATCGATTCAGTGCCAACTTCACCCCCCCCTCACCCCCTAAATGGCCCATCTCAATACAGGAAGATTGCCACATTCTGGTAATAACGGCCACACAGGTAAAAAATGCACTCTCCAAAGCTAAGAACACAGCATCCATGGGAGCAGATGACATCCTGGGCTGTGTACTACATGAACTACAATATGAACTGGCACCTCACCTAAGTGTCATGTTTAATCATAGCCTCACCTCAGGTTTCATGCCCTCTGAGTGGCGCAGAGCTACAGTTATCCCACTCCACAAGGGGGGATCCACCTTGGATCCCGGAAACTACTGCCCCATCAGTCTGACAAGCCTTATCTGCAAGGCCATGGTGCGTATTATCATGGAACCTATAAACAAAGACATTGGCAACCTTCAAACACTGGACCCCACCCAGTTTGGGTTTGTGAAGGGCCGATCTTCTCTCCTGAACCTGATTGACTTCTTCGAATCAGTCTCCAGAGCCATGGACAAGGGTGAGGTGGTCCATACAGCCTATCTAGACCTTGCCAAGGCCTTTGACACCATCCCCCACTCTGGAATCATAGATAAACTTACTAAGCTAGGCATTAATCCCTACATCACTCGATGGTTTGCCAACTGGCTTACTGACAAAACCGACACTGTAAAAGTAGCTGACTCCAAATCCAGCTCCAGACAAGTGACAAGTGGAGTACCTCAGGGTTCAGTCCTGGGACTGCTCTTGTTTGGCATCTACTTCTTTGAAGTACAGGCCAAAACTAAGGAACTCTGGCTAACAAAGTTCACAGATGACTGCAAACTGGGAGCCATTATTTAATCCCCAAATGATGTGGATACTCTACAAAAGGGCCTTACAGAAACAGATGCTTGGTGCCAGTGCCATGGGCTCAAGCTCAATGCCAAGAAATGTATAGTTATCCCCTTTGGGAAAAAACATGCATCCATGAATTACCATATAGGTGGCAGTACACTAAACACCAAAAGTGTGATAAGAGACTTAGGGACACAGGTGGACAGTGGTCTCACCTTCGATAACCACATCGCCACAACAGTCAGGAAATCCTTCTATGTGGCACACCTCATCACTTAGGGATTTTCATCTAGAAAAAAGGAGGTCATTGTCCCACTGTACTCATCCCTCATTAAACCCATTATAGAATACAATGCCCCGTTTGGTATGTACCTCTCAAGACATCTGCAACAACTGGAAAGGCCGCAGAAATACCTCACTAAAACAATCACAGGCCTAAAGCAGATGCCCTATGCTGACCGCCTTAAAAAACTCTAGCTATACTCTGTCACATATCGTTTACTCAGAGACAATCTCTGCTTAACAAACAAGGCCATGTCAAACCCAGAGCTGTTGGACATGCTACACTTAAAGAAATCCCAATCCCTCAGAGCCACACGCTCCAGGGATCTAAACCTTGTCATCACAATAAACAAAACATGCTGGAGGGATAAGTTCTTGATCCAGAGACTCCCCAGATTCTGGAATAGATTGCCCATACATGTCAAACAGAGTGCCTCTTTGGCCCTCTTCAAAAGGAACATTGATGATTGGATGGGAGAAAGGAAATTCACCCCAGGGATCACGTCAGTCACCTTGCTAGACAGGGGTGCAGGGAAGTAAATAGTGTGGGAAGAAATAGCCAGGGAATTGTTATAGCTAGGCTTGTATAGGCCCTAGGGCTGATAGCCTAGTACCAGCCTATGAACCTATGAACATCATAGTATGATATATATCTGCACTGTCTGTCTCAACTGTTTTGTGTGGGCCTTGCATCCATCACTGGTTATATACATCAACATCCATGTGCTGTCAATAATGGCATACATTATTGCATGGTACACAAATAAAGGTTGTCTGTGTATACATACCTGTGTGTCGTGTCATGTCCTTTGAATTGTGAGTGGGTATATGTGCAATGTAAGTATCCCCTTTGTGGGGCTGGTTGCCACACCACACATGTCACAGGTACTGGTTACAGGGCATGTGGCTGGGGATATACATTGCACCCAGTACGTCCACTTTGTCTGTGTATATGTGTATGTACCCATATATTCCATATATCTTATCTATATATATATATATATATATATATATATATATATATATATATATATATATATATATATATATATATATATATGTGTGTGTGTACATGGATGACCTTTAGACTGAGGTCAGTCATTCGTGCCGACACGTACGTGTTTCAGACGTATCATCTCCAGCAATATATGCATTCTACCACATATAACTGTGTAACTTGCAATGTTTGAAGTGTATTAGAGCAGGATATGACAGATATCCCTATATGTACCCACATATGGTGCACTATGTCCATGATTCATGCATTAAGAGGTTGTGTGGTGTGTTATTATTACATTTCCTGTGCTGTTGACTGATTGTGCTGGATGATATGTATGTGGAATGAGTGGTTATGTACATCTGTCATGGTTTAATGGTAAATCACGTAGTGTATGATGTGCAGCGTCCCGGGTGTGACCTTCCCACAGGCTGTATATTGTATTTCAGGGCAGACCATCAGCTGTCGGATACAGAGTGAGTTAGAGACATTTGAGCAGTCGTATGCAGGTGTGCGCGTGTATGCACAGAGCTAAGCAATGTTAAGCTTGGGTTGCATTACCTTACACTCAGCTAATATCTACTTAGCTCTATCTATGTAGGCAATGCTTACCCCTGCGCGAATACACATACACACACTTACAACTGCTTATCCATGCTTACTACTGCTGTTATGCGCTTACACATGCTTACTAGTGCCTTAGTCAGTATGACACTTCACATGTGCATTTAAAGCAGTACTCCTGTGCAAATATAAATGTTACTTAGTAGGTTATACAGCACAGTGAAGTTAACATATGGATATCACATGGAAAATAGGATGTGCTGCAGTGGGACCCGACCTGGGAATGCGTGCGCGTTAGGCGGATGCTCTGGCCATTACACTATTGCTGTTTTGCTTTGGTTGCATATGTCTACCATACTGACATATCCATGTTCTCTTCCCCCAGCCCCCGCGCTCCATGTACACAGCATCCATCCATTCCCCGGTTGCTAGCCCTGCCATACTACACCTCCACACATTTCCCTCTCTGCATGTCTCGGTACACCTCCTGTATACTGTCCCCACCCAAGCGTCTGCAGGCTCTTCATCCGTTTAGTCCATGTACATACCAGCCTTCCCCTGATCCTCCTCCGATACTGGTGATGACATGTATGTGACCACAACTGTTGGTTCATCCCACCAGGGATGGACCTGTTGTTGTGTAAGGAGTAGACTTAGCTGGTCTACAGTGTTTCTCCCACTGGTAGCATCCTTCCAGGGTATTGTGTAGCAACAGTTTGCTCACACACCTGGTCTCATCTCCTGGTTCCACGGTACCAATGCCCCAGGTGTGACATACTGTGCATGAAGCATACTCACACGCCCCCACAGTGTGCACCGTATATCATTATTCCCTTCAGTATTATGCAGGACTACTGTTCTCACAGTATGATTGGACAGGCACTGTTCTGTGCTGTACATAGACTGCTCATAATACTGTGGTTGAGCAATGGATACATGTGTTCTGGTATTAATCTACACACTTATATACATTTCCTATACTGTTGGATGCCTGTGCTGGATGATGTGTTTGTGATCATAGCAGCTGAATGTGTATCCGCCATGGCTTAGTGGAACTCATGTCTACTATAGTGTGCAGGGTTGGGGGTTTACAACCTGGCAGTGCAGATTATTTTGTTAATGGCCACAACAACAGCTGTTGGCTACAGAGTGACTAAGGCACTGTAGGACATTTGTAGGTGGGTATGCGCTTGTTTGCACGAAGCACAGCATTAGTGACCTCTGGTTGTGGTGTCTTGCCCTCAGTTAGCCTCTACATTGCTTCACCAGTGTGGTACTCACATACCGGCAGCCAAGCAGGCTTACACCTGCTTGCTCCCGCATACACACATGCAACGTTGTGCATTTTGTTTACATCTGTCAATCGGGACACTCGGACTGTATGCTTGTCCATTGTCAGCGGTGGCCCGGGGTGTAGAGCTCCACATTGACTCCAGCTACGTATCCCCATTAATACTGGAGTGAGCACATTCATAGAGGGTAACAGACATAACATAGCTACGTCCCCCATTAATCATGCTTAGTTTACATTAAACTGTCGGTATTATCCATGCTTAGGTCAGGTTTACATGTCAGGTATGACTGTTGACAAAGGTCAGTTTAAGGTGAGGTTGGATTCCTGTTTCACAGGTCAGGATAGGCTACATGCAGGTATTCGGGGTAGGTGTAGTTATTCCATAACTGTGTGGTACAGTAGAGGCAAATAGCTAAGGAGTAGGTAGGTAGGTAGGTAGTGGGGGTGACATAGTAACTGTATAGCAGCTCATAGGTATAATTGGATAGGGAGCAATAGGGAAGGTATGTTGGATGTTGGGATTTGTATGTGAGGCAGGAGAAAGAGGTGTCGGTATCACTAGCTGATGTAGTGGTATAGAGTGTGAGGTGGGCAGGAGAGTTTTGCAAGGTGGTGAGCCTGTGCTGCTCCAGGTGTGCTTGTGGTGTTCCTTCATGTGTTAGTTACATGTGTCCTGTGGGACAGCTGTGATACTACATGTGGGTTGGGGTTCCAGATGCTGGCAATATAGTGGGGGAAGAGGGTGTCACCTACATGTACCCGTAGACATTAATAGGAATGAAACAGGGGCTGATAGGTACATGGTGTGCATGGGGCACAAAGGGGGTGTTAGTAGGGGATTATCCAGGGATGTGCAGGATGGCTGCAGAGAAGGACCACAGCTGGCCATGTTGTCTATGACAACAGCTGTGCATATGCCCTGCATTTGTGGGTGGGAGTGAGGACTTCAATAATAACTTGTGATGCCTATTACATAGGCTTACATGCCTACAGTGGGGTGTTGTGACCATGTGTTCGTAGGTGTTGTGTAGTGGGTAATGCAACAACACATATGGTTCATATCAGGAATAGCTGCCCTGTCCAGGGTTTGCTTCATAATATTGGTGTGTTCCATTACTCTTACAATCTGCACCTGTCTGGCAAATAGCTGGGAAATGACGCCATTAAATACAGTCAAGTAATTGGGTTTAAGACTCCACATCCTTCAGATGAGTCATGCTAATGCATAACCTATTATTCTATCAGCTTTCTAAGGTTGTAAGTGGAATATGTGCTTTCTGTCCCTATTTGTCCCCCCAACGATTTAGGTTCTGTCCAGTGGTTTAGCTCTTAGAGGTTGAGAGGTATGGGCATAATCTCTGGCCAATTCGCAATATTACAGACATCCCCGGGGCGGTCCCAATACAACAGCGCCAGCCAACACCTGCACGCCTAGGCCCATAATTGCATACCCATAGTTCCCCCACCTGGCCCTCCTCTACAGCACTCATCCTTACTGTGGGTGCAGTGCAGATGGGGGTCTAACCACACCACTACACACTGC